>NC_047503.1:24966841-25043961 GCF_902827115.2 Pseudochaenichthys georgianus | reverse complement strand
TTTTGATGGTTTATTATCTGTTTTTCCTAAATACATAACCATTTTTTATCAAATTTTAAAGGTTCATTTTTCAAAAATGTTGGTGTCTAAATTGTCCTCCAATTCTGGAATGACCCATGTTGAGCTAATTTGTGCCTTTGTATGTGTTCCAGATATGCGAATACTACGGTGCGCGCCGTATCCCACGCTCTCTCTGGGTGAACAATAGAACCTCGGCCTGGTGGGAGACGGTGGTGCCAACGTACTAGAGATGGCAAATCCGGATCATTTTATGGACTCGGAGTCTTCTGAGTCAATCATTGAAGAGATCCGGATCATATGAGTCATTTGAGTCATTTGAGTCATATGAGTCAGCATGACCAAGACCGTAGAAATCCTACCGGTGAAACCGAAAAGTTGTTGCATTTAACCAGCATATTAAACTAACGTTACATTAACCTCCGCTACACAGTGTCTTTTGCTTTAATAAAACATGTGTGTGTGTGTGTGTGTGTGCATTTTAAAAAATAAGTGTTTTGCATTATATGTATATAGTTATTTTAATATGTTCCTGTACTTAAGCTAATTTTGCACAATTGTGTTTTCATTTAATAATAATAATAATAATAATAATAATTGTATAATTACATTTTATATATTCTAACTGTTTTGCAATTTTCTATCATTTGTTTCTTTTTGTGTGCCATGTTCAAAATAAACGAGTTTCCAAGTAAGATCCTTATTGGAAATGCAGATATTATTACAGGAGACTGTTGCACAACATGACCATTTTGTTAGAAGTCTACACTGAAACTTAATTTAGAGCCGGAAAAATCGCGGGATCCGTGAATCCAGGTCAATGATCGAGAGAGACCAGTAGCCTACGAGGACTCAGAGCCGTAACATATAGCAGGCAGCAGATCCAGAGATCCAGCAGACTCGTCCCCATGCACGAATCTACAGCAGACTCAGCCCCTCCTCCGGCTCGCACGGCTCCCGCGAGTCCCACGGCTCCCTCGACGAGTCGCAGCAGACTCAGAGATTTGCGGACTCACGGCTCACTCACGGCTCCCGCGAGTCCAACGACTCACGGCTCACGGGACTCTCGCGGGAGCCGGAGGAGGGGCTGCATTTGCTGTTGATTCGTGCATGGCGACGAGTCTGCTGGATCCAGGGGCGGACTGGCCATCGGGACGTTCGGGACGAATCCCGATGGGCCGGTACTGAAGTGGGCCGGTCGGACGATGTGGGCCGGCCGGTAACCGGCAGGGCTCGACAGGAGGCTTGTTTGAGACACATTGCGGCTCGCCTCGAAAGTAGACGAGAGTAGCCGATCGCAGCCGGGGGAGGTGTCAAAAAGCTCGTCTTAAGTCGGACAGCTCGGACTTGCAATGGCGGAAATTGCGTTGGCGTTTTTCGTTGCAGATGAAGTGGATGCAATAGAAATCCCACATGTATTGTATGGAGAATGACATGATCTAAAGGGACTGTGATTGAGAGAAAATTAAATATGTGTTTACAATAAACATGAATATGTCATTAGTTTGATTTGCATTAAAAGACAATACCATTTTTGATTTAAATGATAGATTACCTTGTGCATTTGTTGCAGCCCTTGCTTGCTGCATAAGTGCAGCTGCTAAACTGTTATCTGAAAAATAATTTACATCATTTAAAATCATATCCAGATTGTTGGAATGCAATTTAGTTGTTTACTCACCATTTTGTAGTCTTTGGGAAATGTCTTGTGAGACTCTTACAGTGATGTCTCCCTGTCCATCACGCAGTGTAAGCACCACAAATTCCATTTTACCCACTGTAGACAAAGGTGATCTCCATTGCTTTATATAGGTTTGTTAATTCAGTCATGATGAGGAACCACACCAGTGACTGGGTTCCATAATTATAAATGCTCCTCCCTCTTAATGTTTGCAAAACTGATAGGTGACAGGCTACAAATGATCAGTCCCTTCAGATCCGCACACATGAAGCTTAATGAGCATGAATTGAACAGACCTGCTACTGTGTTAATTCTTGAGCTGCCACTTTAAGCTTTATGATGTGTACAACATGGATGTAATTTGATTTAATCTTGTCATTTTAAATGATGTATTCAATAAATAAGGTTAAACCAAATCATTACATTACAATAGATTTTATTTTAATGATTTGGTTTAACTTATAGAGAAACTTTATTGTTATTGCACATATTACAGGTACTGAGACAACGAAATGCAGTTTAGCTTCTAACCAGGTGCAACAAGCAGTGAAGTGGAAAGTAATGTACACAATCTACAGAATAACATATAGAATGAATTGAATGATGAATAAACAGTGGGGTATGAATACACTAGATATCAGCCTGTGAGCAGTATGAACAGTGTGTATGAATATGCTAAGATATATAAAGTATGAAAACGGTAAGCAGTAGTATAAAATATATAGATATTAATTTCATGATGATAAACATTGTGGAACAATGATGAAAAATGGGAATGGATGTGGCGACGTAAAACTGACACAAAACAACAACAAACTTTTGCCAGCCAATTGGAGAGTTTCATCAGCAGCACGTGGTAAAAACCACCAATGAGCGCTCAGCTCGAGATACCAGCGAGCCGTTTCCCATCAAGCATTTCGCTTCCGCAGCTCGTGGAGAGCAACTGCGCCAACTCGCCTCGCCTCGCTCTCAAGGCTGCGGGCGTCTTTGTCCCGCGAGATTTCAAAGTCTCATGTGGGCGGGACTCCAGAGCAAGTCGGACAAAATGACTAACCATCATGCAACGCACTAGCAAGACATTGATCGCAACTGCGCAGGTCTGCGCAGGTCTTGCTTGTCTCAAACAAGCCTATTAAATGGCCCGCTGGCCCGGAAGCACTATTTCGACACCCCGGGTCAGCATAACGTACTTTCCACTTGCCCTCTCGGGTCACTAAAAATATAAAAATTGTCCTGTGGTATTGGTATTTTGACTAGCAATTTAATTAAATTGTTTCGTTTATCAACGCTACAACATAGCGTTCCGTGAGTCGGTTGTCGTTGTTGTTGGGTGAAAAGCAAACAGCTGTTTGCTCCGGAGCGCAGCGGGAGCAGGCTCCGGTGGGCGGGAGCGCGCTCCTTCACTACAGACTATCGCGCCACCTAACCATTCGCCAAATGTTTTTAATACCAGCGGTAACCGGCCAAGCGCCGGGCAAAAAACAATCTTCAAATAAAAGAAAGTCACCGGAGGAGTTGAAGGAGAGTGACAGGGAGTATGAGAAGAAGAGGGAGAGAAAGTTTCAGCCAGCTTGATCGATGGAGTTGGCTGCAGTGACGCGTCCTAAATCCCTTTTATAATCTATCGATTAGATTTATGATTCGAAAATTATAAAAGTAGGGTAGACATGTGGAGATTACCCGGCTGAACAAAACGTGCATTTATCAAACGGGTTTGTTTTCCACAGACCTTATTTCCAGCTATTTTCCAAACCCCTTGTCGAGGGAACCAGCAGCTTACTTCCTGGTTTTAGGACGCGTCACTGGCTGCACCTCTCAATATGATGCCAATATAAACAAGGTCTTCTGTCGGCTCTGTACATTAATGCCGACCTATGCTGACAAGTAAGTGAAGAGTAGACAATATAAAGGTATTGGCCAAATGTCCCACCAGTTTAGGATAATGAAGGTTCTAATCAAATCTATTACATATAGCCATTACATGTCTAACTCCTAATGACAGGAAGGCAGAAAGTGCATTATACAAATAATAATAATAGCAGACATTTTTTAACAATGACCACAATATCATTATTTTAATAAACCAAATATGAACAATTGAGGAAAATGAGGAAGAACTGATGATTAAAATGTTGTAGTAGGCTACAAGTAGTAATGTAGTTAGTGCATACATTACTATTGCAACAAATGTGTTAATTTTCTTCATTATTAGTCGATTTTTGTTTTGGAGGAATGCTCCGGGCCAGTGGTTACAATGGTGGGGCCAGTGATAATACAAGTCCACCAGCCCGGAGGTAGACATTATTTACCCTTAATGTCTACCGCTAGTAAATTGTCTACCCCCCCAGTCCCCCGACAATTTACTAGTGGTATTTACTAGCGGTATTTACTAGCGGTATTTACTAGCGGTATTTACTTGCGGTACCGCGGTGGGCCGGCGGTACCGAAGTGGGCCGGTCGAGAGTCCCGGGCTGATTTGTAGTCCCAGTCCGCCCCTGGCTGGATCTCTGGATACAACAACGTTGTAATGTGATTGTACACGTTATAAAGAGAGTAAAGAGTGACGCAATTTATAGTTTTAATTGTTACGTCACATCAGGTGTAGGACTCAAAGGACTCGGGTTAATCGAGAGGGAGACTCGTCACGACCGGCTCATTACTAGGATCCGGGTTAATGATCCGGATGAATCATGACTCGCCCATCTCTACAACGTACACCGATGAGCAGTGGATTAAAGATTTCCGAATGTCCAAGCAGTCTTTTCAATACCTCTGTTCTCGCCTGGGAGCAACGTTGGGGAGAAGCGACACAAACTTTCGGGAGTGTGTACCTGTATGTAAAAAAATCGCCATAGCACTGTGGAAACTTGCGACCAACTCTGAGTACAGGACCATCTCTCATTTGTTTGGAGTCGGCAGATCTACGGTGTGTTGCTGTGTGCACGAGTTCTGCTCCTCTGTTGTGACGCTACTCCTTCCTGAGTTTATGCCATGGCCGAACTCTGAGAAGTTAAAGGAGATGGCGTTATTTTTTGAGCGCAGATGGGGTGTGCCACAGTGTGTAGGTGCAGTAGATGGATCACACATCCCCATTCTGAGACCAGAGGAACACCACAACGAGTATTTCAAACGCAAAGGCTGGCACTCGCTCGTCTTGCAGGGTGTTGTGGATGGCAAGGGCCTCTTTTGGAGTGTTTTTGTTGGCTTACCAGGTAGCATGCATGATAGCAGAGTGTTAGGCTTGTCATCACTGGGTAGTTTTGTGGATAGGGGTGGTCTACTTCCTCATGTGACAAGGGATATTGGTGGACATGATGTGGGTTACTATTAGGGCTGTGCATCTTCACTGGTCTCACGATTCGATTCGATTACGATTATCCTGTCAACGATTCGATTCGGTTCGATATCCCGGTGCATCACGGTGCATCACGATTCATACCAATGCGTTGCATCCTCAATTTTCTATATTACTGCACATGGCTTATTTTTCATCAATGCATACATGCAGTAAATACATATGAACTCTCTTTTTATTATTTAGAAAGTGCTTCAGAAATCAATAACATAAATGTCTTGACATTAATTTATAAACCAAAATAAATGAATTGTATAGGTCTAGCCTCCGTGTGTGAAGTTGTTCCATCCTCAAAAACAAAAAGCTAATGCTTCTGCAGTCTAGCTGCAGCTTCTAGCAACAGTCTTTCAGGACACTGAATGTCCTGAATGAGGCATCACACACAGGACTTGAGTCTGAACACAGCAGACAACAGGAGTATTTACAACAGCATATACAAACAAAAATAGTGCATGTGGGTGCACACTTACATTCTCTATTTTACTGTTACATAAATCCCATGAATGTATGAGATTAAATTAGCTTCATTATATCTCAGTGATTAAGTGAATAATAAAGTTTCTATCGGGTCACTATCAGCATGTCACTCATTATTTTCAGGGAGGGGGCGGGGCTTGGAGGAACGGAAAGGAGACGGTGATCGCGGAAGCTTTTTTCCTCCTGCCTTCACAAACTTTACACACGTATATATCGTCTGAAAATTGCTAGAGGACATTCATACTTTGCAATCCAAGACTTAATTAAATCCACCAAAAACCTGACATGATTGTAACGCGATTATTTTTGAAAAACATAAATCCCTGTCACACTCCGTGTCGCTGCGGCTCAGAGACACAGGGACCCTGTGTCTCTGACACGGAGTGATTGAGAGCGGGTCCTTCTGCTGTCGGTTCTGGACTGGTGTTCTTGTGTTGGTGGATAAAGCAGACTGCTCCGTGTTGCTATGCCGCTGTCACGTCTGTTCCCTGATCTCTGCGTCACCGACCGATTTGATATTAAAGTGACAGAAAAAATGTTATAGTAAAGCCGCGGCCGGAAAATCAGGAAGCAACGTTACTACTCTATAACTGATTATCTTCCGTCACTGCATCGAGACCGAATCGTCCACGTCCGCATCGCAATGCATCGTAGAAACGATTATTTTCAACACCCCTAGTTACTATATCCTTGGTGACTCAGCCTACCCCCTGCAAAGATGGCTGATGAAACCGTTCCAAGATAATGGAAGGCTCACACCCGAGCAACATGTGTACAACTTCAAGACAAGCCGAGCACGAGTGGTGGTGGAGAACGCTTTTGGCAGACTGAAGGGCAGATGGAGGTGCTTGATGAAGCGAAACGACTGCAAGATTGACAAGATAAAAATCCAGGTGGCAGCATGTTGCATACTACATAACCTTTGTGAGAGTAATGGCGATGAGTACAGGGCCGAATGGACTGCCTTACCGGCGACCCAGCTTGATGGGCCAGCGCCAGCCATTGGCGAGGCTGGGGGGCAGCCTCCCCAAGACACGCGCACAGCCCTTATGAGGCATCTCAACAGTGTTGACATTTTTTAATTGACAATAAAACTGATATTTCTACAGTGCTTTTGGTTCTCTTTTATTTACCAGTCAAGACAGACACAATTGCAATAGTGCAGACACACCAGTTATACGGGTACTTTACAACTATGTACATTTATTTATATAGTGTCCTCAGGCTGATTTAGCAAAAGGATATTAACCCTTGTATTTTCATTATTTATCTCAATGATATGATAAATTATTTGTGTGTATGCGTAAGACTAAGAGAAATAAGCAAGATACAGGATCTGTTTAATCGCTATGTAGGTTCTCTTTTATTTAGCACAGTCAAGACATAATAACGGCATCACGCTGTCCCAGGTGTGTCGTATAAGTTAAAGTTTTAGTACCAAAACAATATAGTAACAGTGGCAATATATATATATAATAACAATACAAAATAAACTGTCCCAGGTGTAGGGATAGGCTCCGCTGCAGACACACACTAGTGCAAAAGTTAAGTGTCAGTATCAAAACAGTGGCAATATATATAACAACAATACAAAATAAACTGTCCCAGGTGTAGGGATAGGCTCCGCTGCAGACACACACTAGTGCAAAAGTTAAGTGTCAGTATCAAAACAGTGGCAATATATATAACAACAATACAAAATAAACTGTCCCAGGTGTAGGGATAGGCTCCGCAGCAGACGCACACTAGTGCAAGTAAAGTGTCAGTATCAAAACAGTGGCAATTACATTACATGTCATTTGTTAGACGCTTTTATCCAAAGCGACTTACATACTCAATACCGTGGACAACCACAGGAGCAATTTGGGGTGAAGTGTCTTGCCCAGGGACACAACGACATGCTGACTGCAGTAGGACTCGAACCGGCTACCCCCCGATTCTAAGTACAGCCTAATATCCACTGAGCCACAGGTGCCGCTGAGACACCTCAGCCTGGCGCGCCGATGCCTCAGCCTGGCGCGACATCGCGTCAGCCTGGCGCGACATCGCGTCAGCCTGGCGCAACATCACCATGACCAGATTGTTGTCCGTTTCCTGGGACTTATGAACAGACAACATCTGTTCGTCGTGCATCTCCCTGCTGGCCATGGCACGTCGGTCCTCACTCTCCTTGCTGGCCATGGCACGCCGGTCCTCCATCGCCGCGATGGTGTCAAGGAAGCTCTCATCCCGAGCCCGCTTTCCTAAGAGGACAAATAAGTGTTAGCCAGTTCAGCCTAGCATGGCCAGCTCGATCTACTGAGCAAATACAGTTACATATGAGACCAGTATTGTGCAGATTAAAACAGTGCAGTGTATGTAGTTTATTTTTACCTTCTTCGTCGTCGTCGTCGTCGTCGTCGTTGAACACTGAATCCGCCATTTCAGCGGCCTCCCACACCAGCGCGCCCGAATCGATTGTCGACGCTGTGCCGGAGAATGAGGGCCTGTGGCCGAGCAGAGCATCTAATATATCGTACCATTTGCTCGTCCTCCGGTCGTTACCACTTTTATTATTGTGGTCCTTTATTTTTTTGTAGTCCTGCCTGAGCTTCTTTATTTTGTCCCTACATGAGTTAGCGCTGTGGAAGATTCCCAGGTCGCGTAACTTCAGTGAACAACGGTCGTACAACTTGGCATTGGAAACTGCCTTTAGCAGAAGCCGCTGGGTCGCGTCCTCGGAATAAATCGACAGAAGCGCCGACACATCCTCATCACTCCACCGCTCCGATGACTTCTTTGCAATAACTGCTGCCATAACTGCTTTCAAAAACAATACTCTCTCCGTTGGTGCGCTGGGCAATAATGCGAGGAAATAAAAATGGCATTCTCAGAGTTTCACGGGGCGTGGTTTGCAATCCGCCCAGCCAATCAGAAATATAGCTCTTTTCTCAAAAAAGAGCCGTTCGAAAGTCCCTGCTCTCTAGCAGGGACTTTCGAGGGGATTAAAAGGTTCGCATGAACTACTTTTAGTACCGGCTCTTTTTGGTGTGAACGCGAGCATGAACTAAGTTCGCATGAACCTTTGTGGGAAAAGTACCGCAGTGTGAACGCGGCTAATGGGGTTGTTTGCGTGGTGCCGACACGTAAATGTAACAAAGTTTGTGACTCCACCACGCATTGTGGTGTTAAGGAGTCGTGGTGGAGTCACGCATTCTGGTGAGATCAGGTTGTTATAACGGGATCAAATCAAAGTGAATGGCCTGCTGCTGCTGAATGCATGGGGCAAGTGACTGGAAAAAGTTTTAAAAGTTATTACATCGTTTTAGATAATAAATAATAATGATAATTCATTGTATTTAGGGGCGCCTTTCAAAGCACCCAAGGACACCTTACAATTCATAACATATTCCAAGGAAAGGTTTTAAAAGAAGAATGCAGTCTGGGTGATGTTTTTTATGTGTGGTGCAGATGAGAGAGCTGTCCAGAATGACACCAAGATGTTGTGTTTGTGCTCTTGATAAGCCATTAAAACAGTAAAATACGTGTCTCCTGTGCACCAAAACATACCCATCTGATATGGAAAAAGAAAGTATTCCAAAAGTATTCCAAAAGTAATCTGCCACCGGTACCGGCGGGGATTGTTGTCCAGTGTCTCTGGGTCAGTGCACCGCTGAGGTCGCACACTTCTCTCTGCAGTGGTGGGCCAACCCTTCGTCTCTCAAACACCGGATCAACACAGAGGGTTAGTCCGTGTTCTTCTGTATTCTTGAAACCTCAGTTTATGTTATGTTCTTTGAGACTAAACCATCTCCGTTTCTCTTCCTTGTCCTCAGGATACTCCGAGCTGTGCTCCCAGCTCTCCTCGCCTTCTTTTAAAGGTGTCGACTCCTTCTACGTGTGGGTCAATCTCAACATGGAGCCTCACGGGGACCCTCCGTCTCTGGGTGTATCCTGTGATGATATTGTACACGTCAGAGACGCAAGACACAACCCTGTCCTCAGGAAAATATTGCAAAAACTCTAGCTCAGAAACATCAGGTTTTAACAGATGTATCATTTACAGCTTGGTGACACAGACAGATTGTGAACAAAGTCACCTGCTGACCTACAGTGACAATGAAAATGTCACGATGAATAGCATCATTTATGTCACACAGTCACTGACCATAAAGGGCCGGACATACAGGACTGGATCTGTGCTGCCTCTTAAAACACAGCATCAAGGGGAGCACTTATTTGGGGAAATTATTCAACTTATACCCCACTGTGAGACATTTCACTCTATCATTAGAATACTGCAAGTTCAATACTTTGATGATCATTTCTTTGCATACGTGTTATGTGTTTGTGCCCTGATCAGGCGCTCCTAGTGTGATGTGTCATGTCTAGCTGTAGTTTCCTGTTATGGTTTTGTAGTCCTTATCGTTTCTCCTCCAGGTGTACCCATTTGTAATTAACCCAGGTGTGTCTTGTCTCGTCATTACCTCATGTATAAGGATTCTGCTTTCCCCTTTGTCTGGGGCTGATCCTGTCTGTGCAGTACGTGTTCTTGTCTGTCATTACTTTATATTTCCTTTGTCCAACCATGGTGGTAATTATTAATTAAATTCTTCTTTTGACTACTTCGGCTACCGTCTCCTTTATTTATGTTGCCTTGACTCGACATTGAGCCTGCTAACAGTCAATGGTAACGTAATAATACGTTATGCAAGAAACTGAAGACTTTGAAATGATAACATTAGGCGATGTTGCTGATGTTACACCTCTTGATCTACTTTCGGATTTTAGCACTGACAAGCTTTATCTGAATCCGAGTTATAAGATTTTTTTAGGTGGGCTATAAACTGATCTGTTTTAAAATTATCATGTTTAAATGACTTTCTTAATGAAATAGTGTGCACATTGAATATTTGTATGATAACAGCTGGATGGAAACACATCGCAATGTCAAAGACTTCAAATGTTTTGGCATTTTCATAATAAAAACTCTTAAGTACTGTATATTTAATATTAATATTTAATAACATCTGCTTGTAGTGACTCAGTGATATTAAACATTTGACAATTATGTTTATGCAACAATAGTTTGCTGAAGATTAAGTTTGTTTTAACCAAGGTTTTTTTAGGTGTGATTTTATGAATTATCTGTTCCGTCAACATTTGATGAATTTGAAAAATATTAATGTTTTTAAATGTTAAAAATTATTTTCTTAATGAGATATTGTGCTAATGAAATCCTTGTAAATAAATGTCCAATGAATGTATTCTTGCATTTGATTTTTGAATAAAAACCATATCCACCACCTGGTACTTCCAGTAATCGTCATTGACATTGACACACAATGTGCAGGTATAACACAATCAAATGTTAATTCTGGTTAAAGAAATAGAACACAAAATGTGGAGAAATAAGAAATGAGTGTGTTCATCTTGGTTACACATTTATGACACACAATGTGTAAAATGTGCACATTGTGTGTTAGGGGCATGTAACACATTTTGTGTGTAAAATGATTTACACATAAATTAACACAACACGTGTTGTCCCTGAGCACACTCTGTAGGTGTGTTGAAATTCAACACATGTTGTGTCATTTTTTACACATCCCTTCTAAGAGTGTGCGACTCAAGGTTGCGGTCGGAAAATCCAAAAATCAGCTCCTAAATTCTAACCCTATCTCCTATTCCTTGACCTCTGAGTGAAACGTCACGGGGTTAAGGGATAATAGTGGATAGGAGAATTCAAAAGGACTAAGGAGAAGAGACTGTGGTACTTCAGAGAATCCGAATGCACTTTCACTATCCGACGTGTTTATGTTGCGCCAGAGGACGTCATAAATGTGCATCTGCTGCTGTGGGGAAACTATGGAAACTACAGTTTTCTATACAGCGGACTACAACATGGATGTTCAATAAGAACGAGGGACTCATCTAGAGACTCTGCACCGTGCTCTGATGCTGCTGCTTTGCTTTATGAACCTGGAGAACAGAGAAACATATTCTTCATGACCAAAGTTGGAATTTAAATAAAAAAGGAAAGTGAAACTTATGCTCGTCACCCTCTCCCTCCGGTCCACATTAATACCAATGATCCCAATACGTATGATTGTATGAAAAGATCTTAAAATCAATACAAATGTATTTATTATAAACGTTAGTCCTTAACATCTATCACTGTGTATATCACCATTCAAACATCTTTTAAAAGTTGAACAAACCCCACACAGCTCAGTAAAGACTGTGAGATGCTGACTTTATTTGATAACTTCAGTAAAAACTAACGTTCATATTTCTCTTTTTGATTATAATACTGATGAACGTTCATAAAAAAGCACTTTGGCAACTTACCACATACGTTTTAAAATGCTTAATAAGCACCGTAACTTTCATGATATAATTTCTCCGTCATAATCGTTTGTTTCCGTGAACGGCCGACTGTTGTGTGACGGCAAATGCTGCGGCTGCAAGGCATTGTGGGGCAGCATTTTCTCCTCTCCTTTCGGTGAGGGAGGTCCAGTGGTTCCTAAGCTAAAGGAGGTTATAAAGGAAGTTTGAAACCTCCTTTCCTATCATCTAGAGAATTGGAACGGCGCTTATCATGGCTGCCACTGAGGGACTTCCGGGTCATTTCACTCAATTAGGAAGGTTCCTAAGCTAAATGGACTATTCGACTTCAGCCCAAGTCTGACTCGAGTCAAGTCATGTGACTCGAGTCCCCACCTCTGCAACCTTGATCTGCCATTGAAGGCTCACTTCACTTGTCTCATTATGTTCTCGCATTACATTTCACTCTACAGTACGTCATTTTATGATATCAACTTAACTTCAAACTTTTGAACCTGAATCTGTTTTTTAAGATCGTCTGACTCTCTCTGGGCTACCTGTCAGTTGTAATGATACACATTTATATGTATTTGCTGTAAGCTAAAATTTAGAAACCCATCTGTAAGCGTAGTGGAAAAACAGTCAAACCAATGCAAAGTCATCCAGTTAGGTGTTGAGTGGGCCAATGTGTGGTCTTACTGTCAAGACAGTGCAGGTCACTGAGGTTCTTTTCAGTCTGAACACCTGTTCCCGCTCGGCTGAAAAAAAGTCAGTGTAGCTTGTCAATCAATCAATGTTTATTTATATAGCCCAATATCACAAATGTTACATTTGTCTCAGTGGTCTTCACAGTGTGTACAGAATATCAAGTTTGGGGTTATGTTTCTGCAGGTTGTAAGTGTGAAAGGTGATTTAGTGATTAAGTAACCGTAAAGTAGTGCAGTAGTATGAAGTGTGTGTGAAACTGTGGTGCAGTATCTGGATTGTTTCTACAGTATGTGTCAGCTTATGACTCAGCGGTGTCCTTGAGACACTAAATACCAAATTACCCTGATGGTAAAGCTAGCAGCTAAGGTAGTTTTTTGACATCCATGTGTGAGTGATAGGATTATGAGAAGCAAAAAAAGGTCTTATAAATACTATCACACTTTCTATTTACAAGCTTTGCCATGTACCTCATATCAGGACAGCATGGCCATTATGTGGTTGCACCATTATTATTAATTATTTAACTTTCTTTGCTGCATTCTGGTGACTTTCAATAAGTTATTTGCCTCCAATGGGAAAACAGCAATTTTCAAGAGCAACATCACATCGACCAAAATAGGGACAGAATTCTAAAACCTAGAAGATTTCAGTCGCAACTTATATCGCTTTAAATATAAATGAACAGATGATTTGAATAAATACGCGAGAATAATATGATCTCATGGATGTATGGCATCAGCAAATGCAGCTGAAACGAAGGCACTGCATGCATATAGGAAAGATGAAGCATATAGGGCACACTTATAATAAGATAGATGCTGCATTATTAATAATTCAAAATTATTTTTTACATATGTTTGCCTATTCCAGACCTGAATTTAGTTTGTTAATCCCTCTGTATGAAAGGTTAACAAATTACTATTTTACAGAAATGTAACACAATGAAAATGCAAGGTTCAATTCACTTGTGTTTCCGAAGCTTTCAAACTGAAATTGTGACAATCCTCATTAGCAGGGTTGCTCAACTGTCTCAGAAGTGCCTTTAGATTTTGGTTGTGGTTTTAGTTAGTTGTTGCTGTTCCTAATATTAAGATACACTTACGTGTGTGTGTGTGTGTGTGTGTGTGTGTGTGTGTGTGTGTGTGTGTGTGTGTGTGTGTGTGTGTGTGTGTGTGTGTGTGTGTGTGTGTGTGTGTGTGTGTGTGTGTGTGTGTGTGTGTGTGTGTGTGTGTGTGTGTGTGTGTGTGTGTGTGTGTGTGTGTGTGTGTGTGTGTGTGTGTGTGTGTGTGAGAGAGCTTTTTGGTTGCAATCATTTCCTGTCTTCTGGTTTAGAAAAGATGTTGGCATGACAACATGACACTTGGGAAGGGTTGGAGGGTAGACATGGAGGGAAAAGAGGAAAACAGTGCTCTCTCTAACTCCCATAAATAGACGACTGGAGGTTTCATGCCAGCTTTGAGTGACAACTTCTTGCCTGCATTTATTTGTGAACGCACATCAGATCTCAACTTGCAACTCCATCTAAAAATATCTATGAAATAACGGGGGGGAAAAAGTACAGATTTGAACATTAACATATATTTCAGAAAACAACCAAAACAACAGGGTGTTAACATAAAACTAATTAAATTATAATCATGTTTATATGTTGTTGTAAACATCCGTCTGTACGTCACGTTGTGTGTTTTCTTTCTGGCATATCTATATATAGTAATTTCTAAATTGGCTTAATGCATTCTCCGTTTCCTCATTTGAGAGGCAAAGCCGAGATGGCCAGTCATTATGAGACATTAAAGTAATTCAATAATGCTTGCATATTGATCCCGTATACCTGTTATTCCCTCATATAATATTTATGAGGAGGCAGTGTACTTTATTCCCCCATAACCACAGATACCAGTACGATTCAACACTGCGGTGTGACTTACTGCCATTCAAGTGTTTCCTTAAACTTTGTGGTATAAGTAAAAAAGAAACTGCTAATATCTAGCTGTGTGGATGTTTAACATTGCATGTTTTTAAAAAAACAATAAATAAAATGATAAATGCAAACATACAGTGCAAAAGAGAGGAGGAGGGTAAAACTGGGGATGTTATCACCTGAATTATTAATCATGATAATTCAAGTCTCAATGACAAGAATATAAATCTCTTCACCACATTGCAAACACACATTTTCCCATCTGCAAGCACAAAAGCAAACTCACATACACATTTGTTCTTGCATATGCACTACACACTTATATCTTGCCTATTTGACAGTTTAAAATGGGTCAAGAAGACAAAATGAAAATCGAGAAACTTCTCATTGCGTGAAACGGATAGACAAGGAGAGACACAGATACACAGGGGAAGGAAGAGAGATAGGTTGGGGCTAGAGGGAGGGAGGAAGACTTGTTTGATAAGAAAAGTTCCTTTCAAAACTCACAAGATTGCAAATAGAAGTCACCTCATGTTAGTAGATTCAGTATTAATATCAGGATTTTTTTTACACATTATGCATGTGTGGGTGGCTCTGTGTTTGTGGGTTCAACCTTGTGTGTATGTGCCGAGAAACAATGGACCCAAAATACACAAATAACAAAGTCCCATTCACCGTGCAGCGAAACTTGTTTTCTGCATAGACTTCTTTTTCCTGTCTGTTACCAAGACAACTGACATGTTTTATTTCAGCTCAGATTGCCACTGGCTTTATTTTCTCCCATAGATCAAAATGACTGAGAGCATACAGTGTAATAATATATATATATATATATATATATATATATATATATGGCTAACGATTCAGCTTTTGAAAAAAAATCCTTAACATAGGGGTGAATGTAAGAAGTACCCAGTAAATGTGAAGTGAGGCAGCAGAGGAAGACGAGGGAGCATGGCTAACACCCACATTGACAAATAAAAGACAGATCTTGGTGTCGGTATGATCTAATAAACATTTGTTGTATTTGCATATCTTTTTCTTTTCTGGCAATCAAATCTGTTTAATAAGGACAAGCTGCTGCATGGTAACACAGCTATTAACATTCATCATGGCGTCATACAAACATGCCTCGAAGCAGTAGTGCACTAAGCACTGAGGTTTTCTTCCCTCCCCTATTGCTGCTGGCTTTATAGTAGTCAAATAAAAGTTTTTTTAAGATCTAAATGGAATCAGGTTGAAAAGAACAATGCAACACAATGAGAACTGACAAACCATGACACTATCAAAATGTAGCTTTATTGAAATGTAAAAGGCAAACAGCTTCTGGACGCTTATCAAAGCACATTTCTAATCACATTGTCAGGCTTTTAGCTTGTATCAAGACATAGCAGCTGAAGGTCATTTAGGACGAAAAGCATGGCAATATTACTTTGATAAAGTGTGTGAAAGCTGTGCGTTTTGCAGTCTTACAGCATGCTTTTTGAGTCTTCCTGTCTCTGTTTGGTTTCCCCGTAGAAGGCTATTTATACCACTGCCTATGAAACATGTGTCTGGTGTGTCATATGAGGGTGTATACGTCCTATGGTGCACCTATAGGCTATCCTCCACTTGTATCATCACTCTGTCAGGCCTTACTGCTGGCTGAAGGATAAGAAAAGCCATGAAGGAAGAAAACACAAGCACAGATTGTTAGCTATTTTAAAAACATGCAGCAGGATATATATGACGCAGTTAAAACTCACAAACTTCATAAATATAAATTAGCTACAGTGCGCAAAGCTGACTTTTTGCATTTGTTGTACCAGTTCTCTTGTACTTAGTTATTGTTGCTGTCTTTACCTAAGTACAAGAGGACTGGATGTAGATAATATGTATGTTAAATGCACACAGAATATTACTATATACTCCACATCAAAACACACTTTGCAATCACATTCATTTGGTACAAATCACATAAATCCGCCTTGGTAGGATGATTCACATTGTCGTCTTGTGCAGTATATTTTGCATTTACAATATGTTCAGCTATGTAGTTTTATAGTTTTTAAATAGGTTTTTTTTCTTCCATCTATCACTGATAGTGTACCAACTGTACAATAACTTTCTAAAACTAACTATCCAGTTTCAACAACCACTTCCCACGTTGATTGGCCAGAGGTTAGAAAGCAGCCAGGGTTTGCACTTCTCTCTACTCTTCTTTCATTATTCACACAACGATTTCTGTCCCTTTTCATATGAAAGGAGAGACTGTCTGAAAATATGCACAGTAATAATACCCATTTCAAAACAACATTTCTGATGACCGGCTTTCCCTCCACCATCGAGTGTGACTGTTCATCACCACCTGTTAGTGGGCCCGAGGGCAACATTATAAGTTGAGCTGCTTTTGAACTAAATTCCACACGTCTCATACCCTCTACACACATATCAACACTATGAGTAGAGAAGAACATATATTGTAGAGAAATCTAAAAATAAAAATCTCTCTGAAATATATGCTCATGGCAACGAGGGTATTGAAAAGGTTGCGGTTAATTTGATGGATTGCTGAGTGCATATATAATAGAAAACGTGAGGCTATTTTCTGTAATAGCACTGAACATTAGACATAAACTGTGAGGAGCAGAATCATCAAATATGGAGGTAATTTCGAAGACTGGGGCTGGTTTATACCTCATTGGCTCTAAATTCATATTAAATACACAGTACACAGCAGGGGAGCACTTGGTAATCCAGCCTTGGATAAAGGAAGAAAAAGTGAGTGACACGGAGAGATGAGAGATCCAGATTACTTGAATGTAACTGCAATGCGTAGGATTGCACATTATATGACAATACATTAGCTGAATGATCATAATAACAGTACTTCAACATATGTGGAATTTGTTATGCATGATTCATTTGCAGTTCTAGCATCTTCCTCAAACACATTTCATTTAATTGTTTTCCTCTCACACAGCAGTCTGTGTAAGTCAGTCAGAGGACATTTAATTTGCCAGCCAACTCCTGCTGATAATGGCATTAACCATGTGTGGTCTTGCAACAGCCATTTTGAAACCCAGCTGCTACAAGAAATGCTGAACACCACAAGAGCATTTATGTTTTTAATTGTTTCGCCTGAAATGCAAATGTAAAGACATTATTCCAATATTTTCTTAGTGCAATAGGAAATGATAAGCTATAAATGTACAGTATAATGACATGATAAATATAATGATACCTATGATGATATTTCTGGCAGTCTGTGTCGTTCTTGCTACAGGTCTAGTAAAAATTGGCATTTTCCTTTCATCGTTGCCTCTGCCTTTTCCCTTCAAATGTGCTTAAGTAGTTTTAAATTCATTATTTTTAGCCCCTCACCCATAATAATCTTGCACCATGGATTTGCAGGATGAAACGGAGTGGACCATGTGGAAATGTTTAATAAGAAATCCATTGGGATTTCTGCACAATATGTAAATGAATGGAAATTGTCTGTCATGCATTTATAAGCTGTGGTGTTGAATTCTTGAAAGCTTTTCATATACACATTGAAATCATAAATAATGAAGAAGTTTATACAAATACAGGGAAAACTATAATTTTCTTCAAACATCCATACCACCATATTCAAAATACCTTTCTAACGTTTACATTCATAAGTCAGCCACATTTTAGTATTATTATGCAGTTTCCAGCATTTAATATACGCTGAACATTGCAAAGAACATACAACTACGAATTTCCTTTTTAGTACTAATAGTTATAATACAAAGTTTGCTGAGGTTCTCTGTACCACTCAACTGCAGTTACTCTGTACACACATGATTCTGCTGAGTACCAACTTTTGTAATATAAAATATAAAAAAGGTTGTATTGAAATGAAATATAGGATATGAGTTGCTGCACTGAAACATGTCGCAAACACGCATGATTAATTGAGACATTTTAGATGTTCATTAATCTAATAGCTTTAAATATTGAGCTCGTAAAGAGAGACTAAGATGCAACTGCAAAATGTTTCTATCCAGCAAAATGTCTGCCTATATGTGTACTTTTCCAAGTAAGCAAGAACATTTTTAGGAAATTAAAGGTTTCATGTGGGACATTCTGAACATTAATAAAGCAGCAAACAGCTATGAAGTTAAGGCCCTGGTGCACAGAGCCAACAGTCGGCTGTCAGTAAGCAGCTGTGGGCGCGCACACACACACACACACACACACACACACACACACACACACACACACACACACACACACACACACACACACACACACACACACACACACACACACACACACACACACACACACACTGTAAAGCTTATAGCACACTTCATTTGTGCTCTGACAGCGCAGTACATGTTCTAGATGAGAGAATTGACAGTTCAAGGTGACGGCTACCTCCAATCAATCCAGTGTTGCGTTGTGATGTGAGCTTAGGGTGTGTACAGGATGTGTGTGTGTGTGTGTGTGTGTGTGTGTGTGTGTGTGTGTGTGTGTGTGTGTGTGTGTGCGTGCGTGCGTGCGTGCGTGCGTGCGTGCGTGCGTGTGTGTGTGTGTGTGTGTGTGTGTGTGCGTGCGTGCGTGCGTGTGTGTGTGTGTGTGTGTGTGTGTGTGTGTGTGTGTGTGTGTGTGTGTGTGTGTGTGTGTGTGTGTGTGTGTGTGTGTGTGTGTGTGTGTGTGAGCGAGTGAGCACATATGTGTATGTGTCCTCTTTTGTAGTGTTGGTCTAGGGGGTTGCTGACAGGTGTCCCTTTTTCTTAGCCATGCAATTTATCACCCCACTGGTGGTAGGGACCTTTGCTTGAGTCCAAATTCCCATACAACAAAATGCTTTCTCTCTATATGTCTACCTCTCTCTTTTTAACTCTCTCTCTTTCTCAATTTCAAGTAAAACAAACCAATTTCAAACCAAAGCCTTACAAATATGATAATATTGCTCTTACAACATGTTATAGTCCCGTCTTTCTGCTCTGCTCCCTCTCTCCCTCTCTCATTAGCCATACACTGACAATGGCAGCGAATTTATTCTAACCAGAACAAAAAAGTTGAGGCATGCTGAGCAGCCATGGAGATTGTAAGTCTTTTGTTCTTCCTGGCTTGATAATAAAAAGGGTTGCCGGGCTCGGTATGAGCCAGCTGTCAGAAATAAACCATGGCTATCAATATAACTCCCCAGATATCATTATTTTAGTTCTTTTCAATTAATTATGAGAGCGTGGTGAGACGGTACTTTAGATCTCATTTCAGGGCTTAAATTGGTTTGTGAGCATAACAACCTTTTTTGTGAATGCCCTGTGGCACTCACATACACACACTTAGACATATACACACAAAAAATAGTTTCGAGAGTGAGTTTGGAGCCATCCATCTTCTCCCGCTTATCCGTGGTCGGGTCGCGGGGGTAGCAGTTCCAGCAGAGAGCCCAAAACTTTCCTTTCCCTGGCGACATCGACCAGCTCTGGGGATCCCAAGGCGCTCGCCAGCGAAGAGATTGAGTTTGGATATGGAAGTTAAATGCATAATTTGATCGCTGAAGATCACAACGTTTTGCTGGATATCGACCAGCTCATCATCAAGCTTTTATTGGAGGTAGAAGTGTCTCTCTTGATAGTTCTTTTTTTTTTGTATCTATTGAAATGCACATTCCTTCACTCTCTCCTTGGTAACTGTAGCTTTCTCCACTGGGGGCCCCTTACCAGTACCCCACCCAAACCACCCCCAACAGCTCTCCTTCTATTCATCCATTTCTGCTGTACCAAATCAGCTGGGGGTGAGGACTTAAGGGAGAGCGGGGGGAAGGGCATCAGGGTTATGAGGGAAGCCTTGAACCATGAAAACAACACAAGCATAAAGAAAAGCCTTAAAGCTGAGATACAGATTTGATTCCTTGTTTTTTTTCTCAGCCCTCTCTTCTATTCCTCTCGCTCTCCTTGCTGTCTTCATCTGCCCCATCTCCCTCTCTCTCCTTGGCAATGGACAGAAGGAGTCGGGGTGATAAATAGGTGGTGTCCGATGTGCTTCTCCTCTCCTGTCGTTCTTTCTCCGACTCTTCTGCTCTCCTACCTAGTCTCGCCTCGACGCACTGCCAGCCCAACGGCGTGTTCATTCCTGTCAGCAAAAAGAGAATCACTGGAACAACCAGATCTACAGCACACATGCGCAACAACACACACACAATCACATGCACACACACAAATACACACTTTTCCACATCACACACACTCAGACAGGCCCACAAACCCCCGTAAATAACTAGAGAGAACATATTAGGGTTGATCAAATAGGGCCCTGTTGGTATGTAAAAAGCACTTTGTGAATCACAAGCTGCTCACTGAGCTTACAGTACATGCAGAAACACACTCACAGCCAGAGTCTCTTAGTGTTCATAAAGCACACAGTCTGGATGAACTAACATCAGTGGTTTCCAGCATCACACTGCCCTTATTTATCACAAGCACAAGAAAAAAGGAGGAAAAGAAAACCTAAGTAGGAGTAGGTGGTCAATACCTACCTCAGTCATGATGGATTGTGGCCCTGGAGTTAAAGCTGAATGTAGCTTTATTCCTCCTACCCGCTAGTGACATGTGTCCTCCCGGAAAGCCATTATCAAAGCAAATGCCCGTATCTCAAGCAGCACCATATATGTAAGCGTCAGAGATTGGAATGGAGCAGAACCCCCTCATCCGTTTCAAATTATCTTGAAACAGCTACCTATCCAGATTTTATCAATATATTTTAAAGATGAGCAACACATCATACACTGCATTTAAGCTTATAATAACATAGCCTGCAGCTTCAGTTCCCCCTCTCAAAACACTCTCAGTGTAGTGCACTTCCCCTGACCCCTTGCTAGGTAAGTGAGTGTGTCACTGCAGCTTTATTGAGGAACAATTGGTGTAAGCATCCCCTCAACGCTGCCATGCATCACCTGTTGTATAATTGAAGAGACTGAGTGCCTGTTAATGATCCTCTGCTTGACCCTGGGCCTGCATTTGCATTGTTTTTAGCTTAGCACATGGCTAATAGCTAGCCTAAAGCCATGTCGGCCTTCCTAAGGATCGAACAACAATTTCCTTCATGCCAAAGGCTAGCTTACCACATCATTTGGAACTCGAGAAAAAACGTGCATGTCTGCACCTATGGTCTGCACACAAACACAGCCACTCGTTCTCTTTATTTCCTGCCACATGCACACTAACGCACTGTATAAGTCAATCTATGTGGCCGGAGGTTGTTGAAAAGGAACAGTAAAAGGTTCTATTTATTTAGCTGATGAGAGTGAACCTATTAGAATAGAGGCAGAAGGAGAGGCGCCTCCACCTCCAGAAACCTGACTCTTTTCTCAACCCAGTAAGGCATTTTAAAGAGGTCAGGGTGAAGAGCATGAAGCATGCTACAAAAGAAGATTGAGCCTAAATGAAACATGCTATCAAACAGACCCACCCCACACCCCGCCATTTTTCTGAACATGTCTTTTAATTGGGTTTTAAAAATGTGTATCTATCGGGTTTATGAGAATCCAATCTGCAACAAGGAGGGGATGAGCAACAGAGCAAGTGATAAAAACAAATAAATCAATTTAGTTACCGGGTTTATTTTCCGATCACAGAGAGAAGTGAGTAATAAAAACTGTATTACACCAATGCTAAGCTTCGCTTGCAGTTTTCATTTACGTGCATAGCATTTGCGTGTGTGTGTGAATATATTTGTGCAAGACAGTTGCCTCAGTCTGCGACAACAGCACTTTTTAGTGTGCTTGTGACATAAATGCGGGTTTCTATTAGCAGATGCACAATGTCATAACCAGTGCACAGTAAATGCCCACTGAGTTCCATTAACAATAAACTATTTCTATAGTAGGCTATGTGTGCAGATACAAACAATGTTATATCCTTTTCTCTGGCTCGCTGCTGTCCTCATGCTGTGTCTATACTTCACTCTCTTTATGGCATTTATTATTGGAAAGTCAACAGACATAAAAGTCTCATGTGAGTAGAAAAGCCCAGCCAATGTTTTAGAGACATTTGGCGGGTGTATTAGAGAGAATATTGGGAGAAGGGCAGCAAAATAGCTTCAATTAAAAAAACTATAGGCCTACAGGAAATAATTTACTTGGACTTTATGTCTCCAGACACTCAACATTTAAAATGGGCTCTGCTACTTTAATTGAAAGGGATAGAGGGACAGGGAAAGAGAGAGGAAAGCTGTTACACACAAGTGCGTGATTTATGAAATCCACCCCTCTGTTCGTCAGAGCAAGCTCATTATGTATGCGCAACAGTGAGAGTGTGAGAAGACGGATGAGTCGTCCCGGTGGCGGAGGAAGAGGAATGGCGGGGCTAAACTCCGCCGGTAATCAACTGGTGAAATTAAACATAAAAAAACCAGAAATGATTGTGTGCGGCAAAGCGATTTGTCTGCAATTAGCGACCAGTCGCATAACTCACACTCAGGCACACATAAACACATTCACACTTAATGGAACAAGATGTGTCACAGAATGTGTATTTGTGTGTGTGTATGCAGAAATACCGTATGGGATAACCATTAAAACAGCAAGTTAATAAACTTGAGAGACATTAACAGGACCTAGGGCAATTGGTGAATAGCTACTTCATTTGTCAACAGCTCTTATTGAACGTTTTCTGAGAGGTGACTGCTTGTATTTATAGCCTTTTTCGCCATCATTTGTTAATGCTATTTTACTTAATGTGAGAGAGGGAGGGAGAGGGATAGGCCGAGGAGGAAAAAAGAGACCCAACATTGTATTTATCGTCAGTGTCTTCATTGTGGTTTCAAAGCTATTTACATTACTTTTATTACATAAAGTATTGTAGATCCTTCCCTAAGAAGCTTCTGATATGTTTAAAGCTTGATCCAGTACACAAAATGCACTCAATATAAATGCAGTATGTCTCAGCTTTTTTTCTGAAACGGAAAGGCAGAAGGAATGGTTTCCTGAGCGTTGGAGCACTGGATATGGAGCTGATTTTGGACGGTTTTGTGAATATTGGCAGTATTGTTACCTCAGCAGGGGCATCACACAGCTAGCACTCAATGTCAATGCTGACAGTGTAGCAGGACTGCAAACATCTTCACTGGTTCTTTCTCAATGGCTAAGAAGCTGCTCTCATATGTCGTTCCTTTTGTCTAATTGAATTCTCTGTGTCGGGGGATTACTAGCTGGCTGAGCTTAAACTTTTAATTTCTCTTAATCTTTCACATGATTGCCTGTGGTTGTCTCAGTTGACAGAATAACCTGTGCCATAACAGCCCGGTAGCTTCAGACCTTCGTACTGAGTAACACAGATTACTGTGCAGATGTTGTCACTGTAAATAATCTGATATTTTGAGATTTGGGGATTTCCATCATTTTATTAATTGACCAGGGGGAAAATCTGTCAAGTCTAATATGTGTTCTAACTAATTCTTAGTTGTCAGTTAGCAGTTTAGCTCAATTGCTAATGGGACATAAGTTCACAGAGTTCTTTCAAAATGTATGTTTGCACTATCGATTCTTGTTTTATAGCTCTTTGCAAACAATTCCTCTTTTTTGGGGAGGATGAATACAAGTGGATTTTGAAATAGAGCTAATAAGCATGTTTGGACACTTGGTTTCCTTGCACATATTTACTTAGCCTTCATTAACAGATCAACTGGTTGTGGTCTTTCTTTTAGAATCACTTGATTTTCAAAAAATGCTGATGAGACCATCGGAACTGCGCAATGATCCAACACTCCAATAGTCCAAAACATGTATACATCGTATTACCTGAGCATTTGCTGTTTGTTTACAGGTTAACAGATTGTCAGGCAAATCGGCTTTCGGTTGCATGGGACATTTTTCAAACTATTGTGTTTTTGGAACAATGGCATGGCACCGTGACCGGGGCATAAGCCCATCATTTAAAAATGATTCAAGAATATACGTCTTCTGTCCAAAGTGCCATGATTGAACATCAGTTGTCCAGCAGTCACTCCAGTTTATTTGTGGAGAGCCCTAAATGCTTGACATCCCACCCTAATACTATCAGATTAAGTAAAAGTAAAGCAGTAAAAGATTGTCCCTTTACTGAGATTTAAAATCTGTATTCTTTGCTTTCCACTGTCCTCTGAACAGAAAATTGCCATGGTGCAGCTCACTGGGGGGCTGGGCTGGGTTCAGATCAGGGGAGCTTTAGCTTCAAATGATTTGTGTGAATTGCTCACACACCGTATGTTGGCCTTTAACCTCATGCCAGGAAGCAGGTGAAATAGTGTTGACTCTAAACCTGCTTTTTCGCAGCATGCAAAAGCAATGGTATGTTTCGCTCGGCTTGATAGGGTTCATCAGATCACACAAACTCCAGGTCCAAATACACATTCCAAAACCTCCAGTGTCTTTTTTTGTATAGTGCTCACCCCTCTCAAGCTATGTGTCCCCTCTGCAGTCTTCAATCTATCTTTACCTCTTTACCTCTGACCTTTTCATTTTTGAGTTTCTCCACACCAACCTGCTCTTCCATCGTGTCGTCTACGCTCTCCCTCAATCCTGCCATACTACTGACCTTTCAGTTTCATTCTTCCTCCATTTCTCTACCTCTCCTTTCCTCCTGGTCTGGGCTGTAATTCAGCTTGTTTCAGGGCTGGTTAGGCAACCAGTGGAGTTAATCTGTCTTTTCAGGTCATAAATCACTACTTGGCATCTCTCTCTCTATCTCCTTCCCTATTTATTTCCTTTCCCCCTCCTTCTTGCTCATACCTTCTGCATGGACGTAGAGCATGCTTTGAGGTGATTGCGTCTGACAGTCAATGCTGGTATTCTTTGCATGCATGTCTGTGTTTGCATATGTGAATTTGTGTGTGGCCATCACTGCTTTAACACCCAACAGATAGGGAGTGAAACTGCACTCTTGAAGTGCCACAACCAATAAGAAAAGATTGGTGAAATGTCAAGACCAATCAGAAATCATGCTTCTCTATGTAGTTCACTTTGGATCTCTCGCCCTTCCTCTTCGCCTTTTTGCAAGCACAACAAGGGCTTACACTCACACTAGTTAAAGATGGAATGTACCAGCTATTAATTCATAACAAGTGTGTGTGTGTGTGTGTGTGTGTGTGTGTGTGTGTGTGTGTGTGTGTGTGTGTGTGTGTGTGTGTGTGTGGTGTGTGTGTGTGTGTGTGTGTGTGTGTGTGTGTGTGTGTGTGTGTGTGTGTGTGTGTGTGTGTGTGTGTGTGTGTGTGTGTGTGTGTGTGTGTGTGTGTGTGTGTGTGTGTGTGTGTGTGTGTGTATGTGTGTGTGTGTGTGTGTGTGTGTGTGTGTGTGTGTGTGTGTGTGTGTGTATATATCTCCGACCTGGCAGGTGCATGGGAAACTGTTGGCCCCTACAACAGACAAAACCACATCAGGAACTAGAATGGCAGAATTGATGGGGGGAGAAATGTAGAAGAAAGAAGTGGAAGGAGAGAAAACAGCTTAGCGTAGCAGGAGGGAGGAGAGAGAAAGAGGGAGAGCGCGGGAGGAGAGTAAAGTTGAATAGCAGGAGGGAGGAGTGTGAGAGTGGGTGAATGAATGTGTTGTGGATCTATTGTGTCCAGCTCCTGAATAGAGTGTTAGTAAGCTAAGTAGTAGCTGGTGATTTACAGCTCTGAGGCCATAGCTGAAGTGGGCAAACAATAGCCTTTCATAAGCAACATTCAGCAACTAGAAGAACCATGTAGAACCGTGCTATTTTTTATCTAAAGTGGGGTGAAGTGTTTTGAAAGTCTGTGGTTACGTGCAAAAAGGCACTTCACTGTGGAGGGAGGAAGTAGTGAGATGGAGGAAAAGCTTGTGAGGGGCCGACACAGGAAGAGAGTGTGAAAATTGAGCAACTGGAGATAAGCTATTATCCCCAATATAGCTGTAACGCAATATTTTTGAAACCAATGTGTTGATTAGGTATTGTATTGTCTCTCTCACAAAGAGCGCTCCATGATGTTTACAATGAAAGATAAAGAGATGGCATTATAAACTGTGTTAAAATTCATCACAGAGCTGTGGGGTGCTTTTTGTGAGTGTAGATGTGTTTGGGGGTTGGGGTGGTATTGTATATAATCTTCACACTCTCTGCTGGCTGCAGGTTTCTAGAGATTCGTTTCCCCTCTCCCTCTAAGTTTGGAGCTATGTTACATTACATTACATTGCATTTAGCTGACGCTTTTATCCAAAGCGACTTACAATAAGTGCGTTCGACCAACAAAATACAAACTTGAAGAAAACAGAATCATAAAGTACATCAGGTTTCATAGAGCAAAACATTTCAAGTGCTACTCAACTGGCTCAACTGGCTTTAGATAGCCAGCCCATGTTCAGAACCTTTAAGTACTTCCCGACCACCTAAAATTCAAAGACACTATAGCTTCACTGGAAATGTTATAACAACAAGCTGCATCAATTACAAATGTGGACGTTTACATTTCACGAATATATTTTCAACCACTTTCTATGTCAACCACATTCTCTGTCAGCTTATCCCCCACTGTTGGTGAGAAATGTTGAGACGCCAGTCATTATGAGCAGAGCCGCCCAGCATGGGGACCCTGAACGCAGACCTACCCATGGCATTAGAAAAACAAGCTCTGTGACGAATGGGAGAAAATAGAGGAGTCGCACTGTGTCTGTGTGTGTGTTTGTATGTGTGTGTGTCTTTTCGCTACACGTTGGCCATTCTGATTTGTTTAGCACACACACACACACACACACACACACACACACACACACACACACACGCACGCACAAATGCACGCACACACACACACACACACACACACACACACACACACACACACACACACACACACACACAGGCCCAGCATCAACTGATCAGCAACTGCATTCCATAATGCACTGCCCATTCTGCTCTGCATATAGATTGCAAGAAATATAGTCCACAAGGAGGGTTCTGCGGAAGTGTCATGGAAGGGGGACAATCACACTCTGAAAAGCAACACACCAAAGTGCTGCAGGAGCAACAGTTGGCTCTAGCTTGGCTCCCTAAACCCATGAGACTTCCTTCCCGAGACCCCAGAGACCTCAGCCTTCCTCCTAATGCTCTCCATCACTTTCCAATTCATCCTTTCCTCTGTTCTGTTCTGTTCCTCCTCCTCCTCCTCCTCCTCCTCCTCCTCCTCCTCCTCCTCCTCCTCTGCCCTTCCCGCCCCGGAGAGTTCTCAGTTCTGACAGAACAGTTAATCATACACTCTCTACAGGTCTCATCCTATTTGTGTGTGTGTGTGCGTGCGTGTGTGTGTGTGTGTGTGTGTGTGTGTGTGTGTGTGTGTGTGTGTGTGTGTGTGTGTGTGTGTGTGTGTGTGTGTGTGTGTGTGTGTGTGTGTGTGTGTGTTTGTGTGTGTGTGTGTGTGTGCGTGTGTGTGTGTGTGTGTGTGTGTGTGTGTGTGTGTGTGTGTGTGTGTGTGTGTGTGTGTGAGTGTCAGTGTGTGCACGCGTGTGTCCAGATGTACACCTTCATTTTCATCAAGGCAGAGGATCTATCTCCCTTACCTTCATTTTTGTCTCATTTCTTTTCACTTCTTTGCCTGCCCTTCATCTCTCATATCTTACCTGTCAGATCAAAAAACAAAACAACTACATTAAAATAATGGACATTTTCTTATATAAAAAAAACCTGTATGCATGATGAGTAGTAGTTTTTGATAATTTAATAATTTGTATTCTAGGCCAAACCACAGTCTAAAAACAAATGCCTTGGCTCAATAAAGAAAATCAACGCAACAGTTTGCATCAATGTTTATTGAGTTAAGACAACTTCTAATGAAATTGTCTTAAAGCAAGTTATTTGAGTTAGGGGAGAAGGCTTTTCCTCTACAATCAGAGGTGTTTTTAATTACCACTTACTTAATAATTGGTAGCATAAACACAAGTTTTGAAGTGGATTACTCAAAAGATTAAGTTGTTCCGACTTGTTTTACCGTATGATTTAAAAGGAATTTTAAGTTGTATGTACTTAATTACCATCATTGTGAACACACATTTATAAATTAAGTTGCTCCAAATAAATTGTATTCAATCGTTTTTTTTCTTAGCTTTTTCATGTTTTTGCCTTTAAAGAAAGACATTAATTGATTCCACAACAAAAATATTGGGCAATTCACTTTTTATTTTGAACTGCAGTTGTTTATTTCAACACATGATGTTTCAATCAGGAGAGAATTCATTTAGTTTGAATATTTATTGACACATGCCATATGATAAGGTGCATGAACAGCTGAAATCACAGCTGACTGCAGGAGAGAGGAGAACCATTTTATAGTTTGGCTGCAGCGCGTTGATTGGCTGCTGGAGAATGAGGTGAAATGTAATAGGTTAAAGAGAACGCCTGTGATGAGTTGATTATATGCAGCTGCGGAGTGAATGTATATACACCCAGTCTTCCTGAAAGAACTTGCGCTGAGCTTCATTTCAATCT
Source organism: Pseudochaenichthys georgianus (assembly GCF_902827115.2). Lineage (NCBI taxonomy): Eukaryota > Metazoa > Chordata > Actinopteri > Perciformes > Channichthyidae > Pseudochaenichthys > Pseudochaenichthys georgianus. The sequence continues at coordinate 25,015,060 of NC_047503.1, read as the reverse complement.
TGAACCGGTCACTGATGAAGGCGATATTCATGTCCTTTTGAAGCACATTGAATAATAGGTTAGCGCATAAGAGATAATGAATTAGGTAATTGCATACTTTTTAAACTGTCACTCTTAGCTAATTCAGAGCCATTATTACCAGCTGCTAAAGCAACGCTGGTATTGTTTTCACCTATTGAGTCTGCATGTGTGTGTGGTCATGGCAATGTGGTCCTGAAGACACACAGAGGTGCTTTTGAGTACTTTGCCTAGTGTTTAAATGCATGTGGACAGATTTTGTCACTCACAACCGTGCAAGTTTTAGTATCTTCTCATCTTTTTTGCAGGTTCCATACAATATTTGAACTGGTTAAGTGAAGAGCAGAAGCCACTTTTCAAATGTTACACAATCCTTTTCCCATGCCATTGCTGTCAACACCTATCCATGCTGAACGTTGCTAAGATATTATTGATTGGGGTGTGGCCAAAAGTGCAATATGCTTCAGAATGTAGCTGACAGAGAGCAGTGCTTTTGTCCTGTGTTTTTACACTGTGCCCATGGATTTTATTTTATTTCAAGATTTTTAATTACGTCGCTAAACTCCTTGAAAAGGTCCTCTTCCTTTTCTCCAAGGTACACGACAAGGCAGCGGATGGCTATAGTTCTCTGCGTACTTCAATTGTATTGTGCTATTTTTGAAAAAAAGAGAAATGACCTAAATGAATATATTCTGAATGGGTGACTGCCAACAACTTGCATTTCAATGACAACTCTAAATAAGGATCCTACCTCAAGAAGCATGTCCTTGATCTGCTTCACCGAGATTCATTTTGAATAAAAAGCGATATCATAATAGTAACCAAAGTATTTTTACTCTCACAGTAGCCTCTACTACTTTGTATCCTCTCACAGAACTATTCACAGTTCAAAGGCTGCTAATTTTGGTCAAACAGAAATCAGAGTTCAAATTACACACAATATTAAGTTGATGTAATTACCAACATTATTACGTCAACACAACTTATAAATTAATGTTTGCAACTTAAAATGTTTATCTGAATCAATTAACTCACATTTTTATCTGGCAACCATGCATTTAATTAAGTGGAGGTGAAAGGTCGCCTGAATTCGTTTTTAGAGTGCAGCCCCTCAGCATAATTTTTATGATACATTTCTTCCTCAGATGGCTAAAACGTGTTAGACAGTGTTGAAATCATCACACATATAACCAGGGAATAGCAACAACATTTTTTGGGTTCTGGGTACAAAAGGTATGCTGGACTGTAACATAGAGAAATACTCCAACAATAAGATAGATTCAAAATAAAGAGTTGAATCAAGTCCTGTACTTTTGAGATACTTATGCTTTATTTGATTATGTTCATGTCCTACAATACATCTACTAAAAAAATTCCCAGATTTAAGTTCATTTGACTTCATTAACCTAATTTTAACATCAATTTAATTGATCTATGGTGAAATTCACAAACAAAAGAAATGTAATTAGCTGCAATACTCACGTGATGAAAAAACCAGTGCATCACCAGTGAAAATTGAATAATATAAATCAATTTGAAATGGATCATTTTGCTAATTGAGTTATATTACTTTTCAACCTGAGTACATTTGAAGGCTAATACTTCTATCATTTCAAATAAGGAACATTTCAAACGCAAGATTATTTTACTCGTAAAAAAACCCTGAATCCTTCGTCCACCTCAAAACAAACTTAATCGATACCTTTCAATTGTAGAACTCCATTTTGAAAGTGCATTTTTAAGAAGTTTGGGAATTCACAATTATAGTATTAATAAAGCAATAGTCTTAAAGAGAAGAAGAAGATAATTGTTAGAATTGAGGGAGATGCTTCTGATTTTCACTCCCTATGATGTTAAGATGGAGCCAGATCTGAATTCCCGTTATGCCACTTACTAACATCATTAGTTTGACTCTCCCTGCAGCTCCCTGAAACTCCCACATCTTTTGAGTTTCTGTTTGCAGCACAGGCTGTTTGATAGGAATTTGCAGTCTCCAAGCCAAAACTGAGATAAGGCACAGAGGACTAGAACGGCTGTTTTTCACAGGCTAAGTAGTACTCCACATGCTCGTAATCTGGTTAACATTTGCAAAATCGGTGGAGTTTATTTAATCAGAAGTAAAAATGTGTTGAACTCTGGTAACTCCGGTGGTGAACTCTGGTTAGTCTGGTAACTGGTAATGCGTTTTCGATTTCTCATTCTGTGGCTGTTGTTAGTCTGGAGAAAAATGTTTTTAAAGCTAAAATCTGCAACTTTCCACACATTGTCGCCATGTGCTGATAGGTCTCTAGCAAAGACGAAATATCTCAGCTAGTGAAGTGTGAATCGACTGGGCTTATGCTCGATTTTGATGCGTGATACTACAAATGTGGTGTGAAATGTGTCGCTTTCAGTGTGCTCGCTCAGTTTTAAGTGGACTTTATTGCCCCTGTCAGCCAGGACAGGAGCAACCTGACAAGTCACGGCTATCCGATTAACTCACTCCAGACTACAGAGTCTTCATTCAGTAAATGTGCTGACTCCTGTGTGTTATATACAAAATGAATATCTTAATATATTGATTGTTTTAGAGGCACAAAGATCTGTCCAAAATATTATGAATTACATTTAAAGGATTAGCCTACACCACATATTCTAAACATTTCCCTCTCCTTTACCAACGTTAAAAAAGTAGTAACATTTAGCATGTACTGTATTACCTTGTATTGGTGTAAAATTGTCTTACTTATTTTACACATATCTCTTGGTTTAAATGCAAATTTAAAAACAACAGAACAAAAGTGAAAACATGAGGTAACTTCAGGTAAATAAGGTAAATACTTCCAATCGTAGCAGTAATGATCGTATGCCCACTCCCCATCCTGACCTCCAAACCTCTTCCCCTACAACTACACAAAGGCCCCATCATTCAACTTTGTCTTTGAACATTTGCATTGAAGGTAAAACATGAGTTGCGGAAACATTCAATTTGAAGGTCATTTTTGGGATATTGGAGTTTATACTTTAAATTGCCTTTTATTATGTTGCTTTGACTGGGTGCATTTATTTCTTCTGTTACAGATAAAACACAAACCAAATTTCCCAGAGTATCATGCGATCACATCCTCAAGACATTAAGGACAGTTACAACATTTTGAAAGCTATACAAATGTACAGACTCGACCCATTCCTGTTACCTCATATTTGTCTTGCAGTTTGAGAATCAGCACAGTGTTGTCCTTGTAGCCATCTTCTCTCTGAACACTGCCCACCACCAACTCTTTAACTCACCTGCCTCCAAGCCAGGCTAACAGGGAGAACACTAAACACCCTACAACAATTAATGTTGTAAAGAGTTCCTTTCCCCTCAAAGTTGTGAATGTTTTGTCATACTTAGAGAAAAGTAAATTAAGTTGGGGAATATAAAACTTGAGAAAGAGTTTGAAATGTAACACTAACATGCCAAACACCATTATCATGTAGGGAAAGATGCTGACGAATGAACGTTTATTTAAAACCATTCTTGTTCTTCATAGTTCTGAAACTATTTTCTATATTGACGCACATGCTCTCCCTCTTCCTTTCCCCCCCTCACACACACCCACTAAGCATGGAAGTGTGGGTGTGAGAGAATATCATGAAGTCAGCAATTTTGAGCTGTGAAAATTGCTCTTGCTCTCTAGGATATTTTTAATTTCCTATTAAACATAATTTCACATGATTATCCATTGAAACCACACCCATGCAGACAAACACACACACACACACACACGCACGCACACACACACACACACACACACACACACACACACACACACACACACACACACACACACACACACACACACACACACACACACGCACACACACACACACACACACACACACACACACACACACACACACACACACACACACACACACACACAATAGGTTACATGCACGCTCTCTCCCAAGTTCACACTGCGTGACTGCCCATGTGATGCTCATCCTTGTCCTCGATTTCATTAGACAGGGGGCCGAGTGAGCTATTCTGGGAGAGAACGGTAACTCTTTGTCGGTTGCTCGGCTGAGGAAACGTCTCCAATAGCAACTGAGACCTATGGCCTCCCCCCTGTGGTGTCCAGTGCTCATACTTGTGGCAGTGAGTATGTATGCCTGGGTTCAGCCCCCTGTGTGTGCAGCCTTTAAGTGTGTACCTGTGTTTTGCATGTGTGTTGGTGTGTGTACAGACGATACAGGATGCGATCTATCACTCATGGATCTATAACAGTGGCACACAGCGAGGGATGAACACGTTAGTGTCAGTTGCAGACGGGGGAGACGAGCAGAGGAGAGGAGTGATGTGACTGTTATTGATCCTCCCTGGTAATTACAGAGCGATTTATTACCAGAAAGAGAGGAGCAGGGTGGGGGGAAAAGGGGGGAAGACAGAGAGAGAAGGTATCATATTTAGTTTGGGGTTGTAAGTCAGGTTTTTGGCGAGAGTGAACAAGGTCAGAGAGAGACAGAGATAGATCACTTTACCCCCCCTCCCTTGAGTGCTGTGCGATCTGATCACTGTTGTGCTTTCTGACATCCTCCCTCCGCCTTCCTATCTCCTCTCATTCCTATTTTCTTTTTTTAAATCCTTGTACAACCATATGATGCTGGGAGCACTTGTTCAAGACAGCCAGACTCATGTTTGTTTTCTAAAAACACTCTTGTTTTAATGTAGGCTTTCCATGCATGGTGTCTCTTTGCCTGTCAGAAGCTTCACTTGTAATCAGTGCTGAGAAGAAGAGTTGATGTGATATGAAATGAAGGTGTGCTCTGTCACTCTTACAACAAGCCTGCCAGTGTTTGTGGCTTGTAAAAGTGTGGGAGAGTTGGGTTGTTTACAGCGATGTGTGGGCGTTAAGCATGATCTTGTGGGTAAGTCGACGCATTTATGTGTGTTTCTGTTTGTGTGGAGGCAAGATTGTTCCCAAACAGGTCAAAAACGATGTTCTTATTGGTGTACCACATCCCGTCTTTGAATGAGTCACACAGAAAAACACACTTTCACCAAAACACTCTACTACGATCATGCTCTCGTATACGTTTGGTTAAACTGTATGTCGTTTTTTTTGACCACCCTTATTTTGCTTTCATCTTAACACAAAAACAAGATTTCAGTAACAGTAAAACAATTCTGAAATAGTTTCGATTTAAGTTCTATTTTGTACACACAGAAGCACACCAAAACAAAGATACAAATATGAACCCTAAGAAAAGACAGAGCTTTAACAACTATTTGTTTTAATATTTGTTTCAAATAATTTGTTCATCCTTATGAAAGTCTTTCTCTGAATATTCTTCCTGCTGTCAAGATTAATTTATTTTATTGAACATATCAATAGAAATAGTACCTGGCCCCACTCTCATCTTAAATATTTGTATTTATATCAAATCCATCCATATGTTCCTGCTATAGAAGCATTATGTTATACTGAGGGATTGATTAGATTACAATTATTTTATCTAAGACTGCTAAATAAGGAATTGATTTGATATTACCCACAGCAGAGTATAGTTTTCTGGTGTATGTTGCTATGGTAATCCTGTTATTGGCAGCATTCCAGTGATAGATTGATTTGGGTCTGGTTATTCTATACACTTCACTCTTTACATGTGTGTATGTGTTGTGCATGTTTTTATTTTTGCCTTAACAATATGTAAGCGCTGTATTGATTGCCCAACAGATATAATATTTCCTCTAATGTGCTTGGGGCTGAAGAGTGAGGGAGGGGGGGGGGGGGGGGGGGGGCACGACAGCTTTCACTTAGCCTTCGAGCTCTTAAAAGAACATCTGTCTATCAACATTTCCAGGCATGTGGAGAGGTCAGGTAGGTGGTTTGATTACACACACACACACACACACACACACACACACACACACACACACACACACACACACACACACACACACACACACACACACACACACACACACACACACACACACACACACACACACACACACACACACACACACACACACACACACACACACACACACACACACACACACACACACACACACACACACACACACACACACACAGGAGGAGGAGTATGCATCTTTGAAATAGCAATAGCATCATGCAGCCAACACACCTCAGCAAAGCTTGAGCTTGTTGTTGTTTACACTGTGGGAGGCACAGAGCTGATGTATCGCAGAGAGCTGCTAGTTTGAGCAATAGATCCTGCTCTTTGTTGAAACAGCAGGGAGAGAAGAGTACCATTATTAGTGCCAGGGCTGAGGGTCTGGTATGCGTTCAGTGCGAGCCGGCAACATGTATCCAATGTTTTGTTTTGTTTTTAATTAGGGGTGTAAAGTGGCACTATCTGGATGCCTCCTGCCCTGACTCCTCGGATGATGTGATGCATCCCGATGATAATGTCTGTCCTTGTTTTTACACTCGAGCTCCATTTGCACTCTTCAGGCCTCGAACAGGAAACTAACAGAACCACCATTTAGCTCTCAGCAGGGAGAGAGATGAAGGGGAATCAGTCGCTCCTCCTCTCTTATCTCTCACTTAACAAAAGCCTCTGATGAAGACAACAAGCATTCTCCCACTCTCTGTGTCTCTCATGCTCTCTCTCGTTTGTCTCTTGCTCTCCTCTGTTTAACTGTCAGAGTGCTAGTTGAACATGGCAGCGCCGACACTTTTCACATCTCTAGTCCTTTGTTGTGTGTGCTCCCACTATGTATGTGTGTGAGGATACATCCTTGCGGGTGTTGTTGTATAAAGCACCGGCTTGTTTGTGTCTCTGCACTTGATTGCCAATGTTTGCGCTTTGTAATCTCGCAACCTGGGCTGTGTGGCAGTACAGTGTTTTTGTTAAACTGACCATATGCTCCCATACGTCCCTGTAATTAGCCTTATTGGTTAACAAAACACGCGTTGAATCACATACACATTGTGGCCGACACCGACATCTATGTGCAGCCGTCTAGGTTTCATTTCTGGCCTATTGTCTTCAACAAGCAGAATAGCAGTAGTGGTTCTCACCTTGCAATGTGGAGGAAAAGGGTGAACAGCCTCTCTAATTACACTTCACCCACTGACACTAATTTACATACAAACACAATCGCACTCCAATCCAAACCTTCATTATCTCTGGATTCCGTTCTGTAGGGCATGATATTCTGATATTCAAGCTCTCTTTTTCTCAGCACTGCTGCTTAGTCATTACACTAACTGAGAGCCACAAATAGGGTTTCCAGTGAGATATATTTCAAACTAAGTAGAGGGGTAAGTAAGAGGAGCATGATACTAGTATGGACATTGGCTTATATTTAATGAATGATGCTCATTATGTTCAACTGTGTGTGTATAATGTGTTTGTATAGGTCTATTTTGTATGTAGCCAGAAATCAGCCCAAACCTTTAGAGAGCTGTCAGCAAAACCGTGTGCCTGCCTATCTACGGGTTCATATACTTCCTTGAGACACACACACACACACACACACACACACACACACACACACACACACACACACACACACACACACACACACCAAATACATAAGCTCTATTGTAAGGCCATTACAATGTGAATGAGGGGCCCACTATCTTCATTGAGATGTGTGTGAGTGAGCGTATGTCAGTGCAAATGGGTTAGAGAGATTGATGAACAGGAAGAGAGAAGGGAACCCCTAATCAAGTTAAAAACTCTGTGTGATTGACATGCTGTGCATGGTTGATTGACATTCTGGAGAAGTAAGAATAATAGGCCTGAATTGCATGTGGGCATGAATGAGTGCAATTCGAATAGAGCATATCAGAAATGTCTTGTATTCATCCACATGATTGATACCATTCTTGATAATGTGGAAATGCCATTTTACACCAGCTACAGTGAAAGTGTTCCTTTTTTTCTTTCTTTTTACCCTTGACTGATACAACTTGTGCAATGAGCAAGAGGGAATCGGAAAGGCGCGCCATTAACTTGCACCGGTGCGCATCCCCCATCCGACTAACACCAACTAACGGGCCGTGAGCTTTTACCATCCTTGTCCGGTGATTGCTGAGAAAAAGGCTGTTTGTGTCAATCAAACCGAGCCCCTCCCCTTATTTCCTTTTACCTATCCCTTGTTCTCCCTCCCTTCTACCAACCACCTCTCTCTCTCTCTCTCGCTCTCTCTCCCTCCCTCTCTCGATCGCCTCCACTTGGGCAGGCGCTCTTAAACCACAGCATTTACACTCGGCTGTCAGTCTTTAACGGGAGGCGTGCTATCGGTGCTTCTCTGTCCATCCCCGTATGCTAATCTCTATTTTTAAAAGCAGAGATTAAAAGAGAAGTGTGAAAAGCGGGAGAGAGGAGAAGACTGCGGGGGAGACGAGAGTTTAGAGAAAGAGAAGAATGATGAAAGGGGGGAGGAGAGCCGATCATTCCGGTTTCCCGCATCTGCTGCTCTAGTGGAGAAGCAGCGAGAGAGAGAGAGAGAGAGAGAGAGAGAGAGAGAGAGAGAGAGAGAGAAATAGAGAGGGGGAGATGGCACAACGCTTGAGCATCCAAAACACACGGGAGTGGTGCACCACCGAGACCGGAGCCCCGGACCCACCCGAAGCAGCCTCTCACTCACCGGTCCGCCGGCACGCCTCTTCCACGCTCCGCAGCGCCTCAGCCTCGGTTAGAGGTAAGTGGGCGAGTCGGTGTTATTTTCTTAACATAAACTTCAGCGTCAGGAAGCGGGATGGAAAACTCTCCGGAATTACCTGCTGTTAGTTTAGTGACTTAATATATTGATATGGTAATAGCTAGCGATGTTTACGCTGCAAGTAGCTTTCTTTTACATTAGAGATTCATCCCCATATTTTAAACAATTTTCGAAATGTTTTCTTCCTTCAATTTTTTTCAATTTGTTTTTTAATCCTATACTTAAAGTTAATCAAATAGAATTAACACTGGGGACCACTGTTAATCTAATTGTATTAACTTTGCTCGAGTAGCCTAATATATTTTTAAAAAGATTCTCGTTTTAAATATTAATTTGTATTTATTAATATTACATGACGTCTAAAATACACAAATTCGATGTTGAAGTGTTGGAACATTTTAGGTTACACTTTTGAGTTTTACAATGGAGCGAAACTTTTTTCATGTTTTTTACAAAAAAGCATGGAAAGCTTCATGCATCTCTTGCTCGATCATTAGGCTTTTTTTTTACATTACATGCTTTAAAGTATTAGTTATTAAATTGACCAGAGGAAAACTCACGAGAAGTCTCGTGTTATTGAGCTAACTCAAGCGCCCTCCTGTGGCTTTTAATAGAGACTCAGGCATACCCCTGTAACAGGTTAAACCAACACCTACCAATAGTTGTTATGTTTTTCATAATTTCCAATATACTTACAATTCACCTCCTCTATTGATTAAGTGCACACGCAATTTCTTGGTAGAGACAATATCCCCCACATATTAAACTTGTAATGAAGCCAAAGATGATCTCCAACATAATTAGAGTAGTAATTCAAGTACCAATTAAGATCTTACAATTGTGATAAAAAATACTACCTTCTCCTTTTTGTTGGCAATAAAAAAGTGCTGTGAATTATTTCCCTTCTCCTTTTTTCCATTTTCTTGTATCATATTTAAGGAATATGACTGTCTCTCCTCTATGACCTTCTCTTTGCGTGTGTTCTCTAAAGGCGAGGAACAAGGAGAGAAGGATGGGGAACGTGAGAGAAGACTATTGATATTCAAACAGACGGAAGAAGAGAAAGAGGGGGTGTAGAAAGATAGAGGGGGAGAGTGAGGCGTAGAGAGAAAAGAGAGAGAAAGAGATACTGTGGGATTTTTTCTTCTCTCTGGCTCCCGGCACATACATTAAGATGCTAATCCTGGTCTTTTTTGTCTCTTTCTATAATTCATTGCATTTTGTTCATCTATGCTCTGTCTCTTTTATTCTTGCACTTTTCTCTTGCTCTCCATTTCCTCTGTTCTGTCACAGGCTCCCCCCAGATTGGTGCTCCTGGCAAAAGGATTCCAACTTTAATTTTGTGGTATTTCAGATGATTAGGTTCAGAAATAGGACAGAAGTGCACATAGTTTTGCGCAATTAGAGTAATTCTCCAAAGAGCTTTATGGGACTGATTAGTTGAAGTCTCATTCACCTCCCCACATTGCCACATTAACGCATAGCCAGCTGTTGTTTATTTGTGAGGATTCACGTTTTTGTTGTGTTTGTGCTTTTAACTGTGATGTCACTTTTTGTGTGTGTGCCAGAGGTTGGATAACCCCTTAGGATGCAAGTTGTTTTCAATCAGCTCTGTAGATACCAGCTGTGCCCTCACATTCCCCAGAGTGGCACAACCTATACACGCACTCCCGCGAGCAGGTTCTCAGAGAACTAATGCATACTATTCAACCTTGCCCAAAAAATGCACTCTTTCTTTTTTTCTCCTTGTCCTCTTTCTCTGCAGGCATTAATCATCACTCCCTCCGTCTCTGCGCGTGATTCCTCTGTGAGGATTGGAAGGAGAGTACCTCAACTGTGTTTCCTCAATGAAGACCTTTGTTCCCCAACATCCGGCACAACTCCCTTCTCCACCTGCCATGGTGACATGACACACCCCTGAGTGGCTTTGCTCCTTTCTCGCACGCAAAGACAATCTCTTAGGCTCCTCAACTTGTACTCACACTCTCTAGGCTCCATCAAACTAAATTAAGACATCTCCTCCTCCTCCGCACAATACCTCCCTAGTTTGCAATGACGGTGGCCGTGCGTTTCCGCCGCCACTTACGTAGGCTCCTGCTCTTGCTAGCCTCCTGCTGTCTCCTCTCCCTCCTCCTCTCTGCCTACTTTCTGTTTAACAACTCCTCCCCTTCCATGCAGCTTGGACAATCCCCAGAACCTGCCTGTTCCCAGCCACTTTCCCCGTATCATCAACTCCCAAACCCATACCCCCCTAACCCCCCTCACACACATGTCCACACCAACCCAGTAGTGCTGGTGCTTGTGGAGTCCCAGTACTCCCAGCTGGGTCAGGATATTGTGGCTATATTGGAGTCAGCACACTTCCAGTTTCGCATGGAGATCGCCTCAGGGAAGGGCGACCTTCCGCCGCTGACAGAAAAAGGCCGCGGCAGATATTCACTCATCATTTATGAAAATCTTTTAAAGTATGCACATGCGGACTCATGGAACAGACAGCTGTTGCATCAATACTGCACTGAGTACAGAGTGGGCATCATTGGTTTCTACCGCTCCACTGAGAACTCCCCACCGCTCCTCAAACTCCGAGGCCTCCCACTGGTACTTAGGACCAACCAGGCACTTTGGGACTGTTGTGTGGTGTCTAGCTCACCTCTCCTCCACCTGACCAAGCCTGGAGCAGATCGAGGGGCGTTACCTGGGGAGGACTGGACCTCGTTTTCCTCCAATCACTCCACCTATCAGGCTGTGCTGCATGCACGGTCCAAGGAGGGACCAGGGGCAAGCAGTGGAGATAATCCAGGACTTGGTTTTTCAGGCCTTCACGCCACTGTGGTGCAGGACATGGGACTCTTTGATGGGGTGAGAAGGGTACTTTTTGGCCAGGGACTGGGCTATTGGCTCCACAGACTCATTTTGGTGGATGCCATCTCCTACCTCACTGACAGGAAACTTACTTTGGGTCTGGACCGGCACATACTGGTGGATGTAGACGACATTTTCGTGGGGAAGGAAGGGACACGCATGAACACCAAGGATGTGAAGGTATTGATGGTTGATGGGAGTGTGATAATTGAATGACAGAGGGGAAAAGAGAGAGCGTGCATGTGGTGTCATTGGTGTTGGATTAAAATGGAACTTCTAAAAACAGTAATTGATGCCAGTGCAGTGGTGAAAATAAGATCAAAGAGATATTGCTGTTTAAGTCCACACACAAATCAGCAAAAACATTTGACCTTAAGTTTATTCCTGAGGATTTTAGCTCAGGCACGGGAGAGACTTTGGGAAAAGCTCCTGCCTGTGTTATGTCTGTGCATGTTGTGTGCCAATTGCATATGTGTTGGGGTACAGCGAGAGGGAATTTATCTCAAATGGAAGTTTAGCCAGAAGTAAAGAGGCCATTTAAGGGAACAAAGACTTGGAGTGAAAGAGAGAAAGCGAGGTAGTGAAGGAGCCAGTGAAAAGATGAATGGCACTTATTCCTCTTTTCCCACGTTCCTCCTCTTAGGGAAACCAAAGGAGAGTCAGCCATGCAGCCGCCTCTCAAGACAGCCATTGTTTCAACACACACGCCTGCATGAGCAAACACACATGCACACGCTAGATGTGCTTAGACGTGCACCACGCAGATATAGTGTTTGCACACGTTTTATACATGCATTCTAACCCCAATTTCTGTAGGAACTTAATTTGTAATTTTTTTTAAAGGGAAAAAAAACGTCTTATGTTTGCTGAAGTGTAGATGAGACGCTTCTGCAAGATGAATTTGTTTGAAATCGGCGGTCACATTCTCCCACTGCGACCTCACTCAGAGCCATTTAAGAGACAATTGTGAGAAAATATGTGAGATTTATGCTTCTCTGCACTGATGTGCATGAGCTAAATCTGGTCTGCCCGTCCTTCTGCAGCCACAGGATATACATGATAGGGAGATGTGCGTGTGTGTATATATGTGTATTTCTGTGTGGGTCTTTTTTCGAATCACTTCTTTAGATTAGAATGTCACTTCCCGTCAAAGGTTGACACCTGTCCCATCAGGCGCAGAAATAAAAAACAACCACCTGTCTGTGACTGAAACTTGGGGAAGTGATGACAGAAATGGGGAGGCTGAGAAAACAGGAGGGCAGTGGGTGGTGAAGTGGAGAGGAATTCCACCCTTGAATATAAAAAGGATGCTTGAGTCCAACAAGGATAAGAGAGTGCATATACACACACACACACACACACACACACACACACACACACACACACACACACACACACACACACACACACACACACACACACACACACACACACACACACACACACACACACACACACACACACACACACACACACAAAGAACATTCACAAAATGAGCACACAATCCCTCTCTAGTTGAAGTTTTCATTTTAAGTCTGCCTGACTCTTCAGCTTTGTACCATAAGCAGAAGGAGGAAGAGGTGGAGAGAGTGAGGGGCAGAAAAAGAGAGTGATGCCATTTGAAAGACTCACTTATACCTTCTCTCTCCTTCAGTATAGCTGGCAATCACAGTGAGGAAGACGAGAGGAGAAAAAGGGAAGAGTTGGGAGGAAGGGAGGAAAGACTGGAGGGAGGGAAAGATAGAGAATGTAGCCTAAGGGAAGAGCTAGCAGCTAACTTTGCGATTTCAGAGAAACAAAATGCTGAAGGGAAATGGGAAAGCAGAGGAGGGAAGCGGGAATATGGTGATTTGGAGCAGCCATTCCCCTCAGAGAGAGCCTAGGGTAGAGTTGTCAGATTACAGTTTGAATAAGGCACATTTTAAGTGAGAAATGTAAAATAATGTTACGTCAATAAACATCCACAACTCTCTTGCTCTGTTGATTGGACATTTGATCTTTCGTTCATTCGGTCGAATATTTTATGAGTTGATACAAACTGCCACCTTTTGGTGTTCACAGTGTTAGCTATAGGAGCGACACATTTTGTCATGGATGTCAAGTGTGTGCATGTGTGTGTATTTGGTCACTGCTGTTTAAATAATGTGTGGTTGTCTTGCTGTTATCATGTCTACATTTCTTGCATACTTTCTGTGATAGAGGGGAAGTTTGATAAATCATGTCGGTTAGTTGTTATTAAGCTCATAGGCGAGCGTCTCTTGCTTCTAGCAAAGTGTCGTTGTAAAGCCGTTGAAAGGATGACTCATATTAGATGACCAAGTGTCAAATCTAGCTTTTTAGGTGAAGGTGACAGACATTTCATCTTTTATTAAATATGATGTATGACTCAATACTTACTGTAATTTTGCAGCAATGAGTTCGCACACACTTTGTCATAAGCTGGTGATTGGACGACATTATGGTCAGAACAGAGTGACTAATGGCCATCATGGAAATACAAAGAAATTTATATTTCCGAAAATATACATGTTAATTCTTCCATGATATCACTTACTTTCATGTTAAGACATGTCAGAATATGTAATTCTACATGTTCTTGCATTGCAGAACACATTTTTTTGTAATAAGCAAATTAGTTGCAAGACACCGCAGCACAAGCGCATTGCAAAAAAATCATTGCAAAAAAATCATTATGAATGACAAATGATGTGCAAATGTAAAGCTTCTCTCATCCCTGGTGCTCCAAAAACAGCTTATGTCTAACATGATGGGTTATTGACCAATTAGTAGGACAAGGCATTTGCAGGGCCATTGTTAGAAATCCCCTCTTACCTCCGTAACACCAACATTACATCTCCTGTTCTCCCCGAGAGAAGAAGAGAGGGGAGTGAGACATAGAGAGGCCAATTAAAATGCCTCCCTCCTCTCCTCTACACTCTTTATTAGTCTCACCCCACGAGTTCATCTGGTGACAAACAATACCTACACCCCCTTATGTCTGCACACACACTCACACACACGCGGCTGTATTTTCTCTATTAAAATGATTCACAGGGAGGCACGCCACGGATGACATTTCTCAAAATGAGGGATGATGCCAGTCAAAAACTCCTATTAATGATTTGCGCGTCGGTGTTTGTGTTTTTTAATTCATGCCTGCAGGTTTTCTCATCTTGTCTGCCTCGGAGTGGTCGTTAGGGAGGTGTCCGATGCACATCTTCAGATCGCTCTTTATCACCTCCTCCTTTCACCCCTTCCTCCTTCTCCTCCTCCTCCACTCACTGTCTTCCTCACCCCCTCCTTGCCTGAGTCATTCATCACTATCTCCGACCTATTTGTATTCCCCCCTAAACCTCTCTCTCAACTCGTTTCAACTCTTTTACTTGCTCTCTGCTTTCTTAAGCGGTGTCATCTGAGTTGAGTGGACCCCCACACATGTGAAAACACATACCGTGCCAAGACTCGTTCTTTTGGGGTTGCATTTACTAGAACTGACTATGTTGTCATCTAAAAGAATGTAGTGGCTCAGTGATATGCACACATACTTAGAATATTTATAGCTTCTGTTTGCAAATCTTCCTCATATTTGTGTGGGTGCATTTTTAGATTGTCTACTGATTGACTGCCACCATGTCAGAAGAAATCCCCTGCATTTGGCACATTATATGTTTTTGCAGTGTGTCTCTTTTTGCTCCTGCAAAGAAGTCCTTGGTTAATTACGACTGAAACATGTGTTTTTATAGACACAGTGGGGCCATTGAGCACTTTCATTACTTTGTTTAATTTGGCAAGTCAAATAATTACTGCTTTCATGTGGCCTAATAATCCATAAAGTGCAAATGTTCCTTTGGGGCTAAATAGTAAACCTGTTCTAACATATTTTCCAGCTGGAAGGTTGTTTTTCTACATATAACTGCATTGCACTGAGTAAGGTCTGACTAAAGGGAACGGATAAGGGGGCAGGGACATTTGGAATGAAAACTTGACATTCTGGGCTTAAGTATATTTTCCCGATCACTTTGGTCTGGCGATGGCATGAAATTGAAAACAAAACAAAAAAAGGAATGTCATAAAATGTGCAATCTTTAGACTTCAATTACGATTTTTTTGTTGTAGCATTCTGTAATTAATTGTGCGCTACTTAGAGTTAATTCTGTAGTCTCATTAAGTTTTACAGTTACGTTATTATAAAGAAAAAAGGCTGTTACATGTTTATGAATCAAGGGTTATGAAATGTATCTTGGCAGTGTCATTTTAATGAATATTCTCTTAAAGCATCTGTCAACAAGATCATTAATAACTTTTTTTGTTTAATTCAGTTTTTGTCAGTGCTCTTCTTTTTACTCCAAATTAACTCCAAATGTGGCAGAGTTCCATGCATTTCTTTCTACAAAATGAGGCAGGTTTTGCGGTCACAGCAATCACGGAAACTCAAAATCCTTGAGGGGCTGCCAATAAGAATTTAGTATAAGTATCGCAATGCCAAAGCAATCACAAGTACCTTTGAATCTGTAAATGCAAGTGAAAAGATGGTTTTGTAAAATGCTCAAATATAAAAAGCTACACTGACTTGAATCTGACAAGCAGGCTGCAATGGGGACAGAGATGGTAAGAGTAAGCAAAAGGAAGACTGACATTAACTTGTAAAGTGCTCTTTGTGCTCATCAAATAGAGATGCATGACTCAGTTACATTTGCTGGTCTAGCTTTCACATTACATGTAAAGATACAAACAACTAGACACAAACAAATGCACTAATTTAGATGAATTCAAAAAGTTTGACCTGCTTTCCCATGACATTTAAACCCCGTAATTGTTTTTCTCATTCCTTTCAATCTGTTTGCACATGAAATCCAACTTGCAAATTACTTATCTTGTTATTTTATATCTCCTAGTCTAGTTAAAGGATGTGAAAAGAAAATCTGTAAGAAATGTTGCAAAGGCGAGAATGACAGAATGGGGATATGGTGGGGAGGTGGTTGGTGTAAAGGGTTTGTGAAAGGCAGTGAATGCCAGCTGTCCAGATGCCTGTCTCCCATCTGTTTGAACCCCAACATCTAGCTGGCACCTCTTCTAGTGCTTACCACACACACATGGAAGAACACACCAACAACCACGCAGCCACTGTCGCTTTCTCTAACACAGAAACAAACTGGCATTGCTTCTGACACTCGCAGTGTTAGGCAGCTGTAGGATTGGGCACAGAAATAAGGGCTATCACTAACTGCTAATCCATTTGTGTGTTTACCTTCATCACTAGGATTGTCAAGATCGAATGCTACATAGTCCCACCTCTTGCTAATCCAAATCCCCCCTTCTTTTAAGTATATCTTATTGGCCATTTCAAAACAATATCAAGCTTTGAGCTCAGTATCCAGTGGACAGATTGGCTTCATATTGCTTAAAGTCATCCATGCTTCTGGATCTGCTGCCACCCTCAGAAAAACAGCAGAGGGGCGGCTTCATTGTCCCAGACGGAGCTAGGGTTTTGTCGTATGCTCAATGCTGTTTTTTCTGTTAAAAAATATCACTCCTTTTTTATTGCTGGGCATAGTTTAGTTCCACAGTGCTGCCACCTTATGATGAGCCACCGTGGCCCCCTATTGTTTTCTATTCTTAAAAGAAAGGCTTCTAAAGACAACACTCAGGTCAGTAAGGCAGGCAGTAAAATGCCCCAATTTGCCCAGCACATGATGTGTTTTTTTTTGTTCAATTAGGTGTTGACAAACTATTGATATACAAGTGCTGTGGTTGTGTTTTGAATATTATGCAGTTAAGACAACCCTTTGATGGATATCATCCACATTAAAATCGCCATTGTCAGTGGTTATCTGCTTTATAGATAAGAGTAGGTGCAGAAGGGTTGATCTATTAACATGGTTGCTGACCAATTGAATGGCCTGAACAATCGAAACAGGTAAACCATTTTATCTGTGGTCTGAAGAACCTGTGAGTGAAGTGTTACAGAAGCAGAGAAATTAAGCAACTATACAAATCGCAATGGCTCTTAAGCATGCTTACACTACATTTTTCACACGATCAAAGCCTTTTTACCTCATTCACATCAACGCAACTCCGGTTCAAACTCTGTGCTAGAGCTTTTCAGGTTCAGAACCGGTTCTTCGGTTTAGCTCCGGCTCTTTTCACACCGCCCAGAGTCCGACTGGTGCTGCGTCATTGCGTCATCGTTTGCGTCATGACGTAACCGTTTGCGTGCCTGCTTCATAAAGCCAAACCGCGCTCACAGCTGAGACCGACAACAACAACAATGGCCGATTGCGCTCCAGCTTCCTCTGTACCTCTTGAGAAGACCAGATTCCCAGTAGGTAGCTGGTCTCTTCAGTGGACCACTGCTGCTTGTTAAGTTTCTCTATCGTTGTGTACAAACTGGATAAAACGCCAGCTTCTTGTTGTTGTTCAGGAGTTGATCCCGCCCCTGCCCCCGCCTCGACGTAAGCGTGACGTATGCAGTGCTTTTGCTCTAGCCGGACAATTTTTTGGTGCTTGAAACGAAACGATTCCGGAGCTAAGAGGCTGATCCACTGCGGTGTGAACAGGAAAACCCGGTGCTTTTCAAGCTCCAGCTCCGAACCGGCCCAGAAACACCGTTGGTGTGAATGAGGTTTCCATTAAAACAATATTAGTATCAGTTATTGGTTAGAGTTAAATAAAGTCATTATTCAGCATCAAATCTCAACAGGACCATTATATGAATATCAAACAGTTTGAAAAGGTAAAATAAGTGAAAGTGCTGAAATATAAAAAAACCTTGTTTTGAAATATTTAAATGTATTACATGTCAGTAGTGTCCTTTCAATTTCTCAGCAGTATATGGTACAAAACTAAACTGAGAGTTTATTATTAAATATAGGCCATTCAAAATATATCTTTCTAAATGTTTTGAAAAAACACTTTGCAGAGACTTAAAACTTGCTTGAGAAAGATGATCCAATGCAGTTATCATTTTGTAGCTTGTGAAAGTTTCATATATTAAGTTATTCGGTTACTAACAGAGAAGATGCCCTTGTTTGTTTGTTCACTGTAAGATTTGAGCGTTGGCTGCTGAACAACAACGTCTTTAATGTGAGAACTGGCCAATTTGAGAGTTTTCTTTTTGGTGTTCTGGATCTGTCAGCTAAAAGAGCTTTACAAATTGTTCTCTGCTCACAATGGCACTGCTGCACAATAAAATAGAACTTTCCCAAGAAATAAATAAATAAAGGTGATAAAATGCTCTCTGCGAGAGTAAAAGGGCTAAAACATGCAAAAGCATGCTGTGGGTCACTTGTGGCTGTGACGCATCTCAAAGGTTGGTCATCTGTGTGGCTCTTCTGTTTTCTGCTATGGGTGTTAGGTAGCAGAATACAAATGAGGTCTTTAAACTAATATACTGCACACTTGGACACCCCCTACACTGAGTCTTACAGATACCAACAAACGTTAATAATGCATTGCGACCAAGTGCATCGGGGAGTGTACTGTATATTGAGTTACAATGCAAAGCAGTCGGCTATAAACTTAATTTAAATCTTGTGTCTCTGTATTCACACATTGGCCTGTGTGTGTGTGTGTGTGTGTGTGTGTGTGAGATTTAGAGGATGTCATAAGAGAGGAGACAGGGGATCAGATTAGGGAGCTGTGCACATCTGTCAGCATGCAGCCATCTTCAACACCATTAGATTAGAGCTAATGAAGACACTGTGTGCATGTGTCTGTTTATTTGTTAGTTTAGCACACACACACACACACACACACACACACACACACACACACACACACACACACACACACACACACACACACACACACACACACACACACACACACACACACACACACACACACACACACACACACACACACACACACACACACACACACACACACACACACACACACACACACAGGAGGAGAGAGAAAGAGTGAGAGTCTGCCTGGAACCGATTCCTTATTCTGACATCAGCTGTTCAGGTCTCATAAATCAGGCAGGGTTCCTGGGGAAGGATTAAAAGCAGCATAACACAGATTGTTAATAGTGATGTGGCAGGGTTGGGTACCGAGAACCGGTTCCGGTTCGGAACCGGTTCCAACATTTCGATTCCAACGGTATCATTTAGAAATGTGAATTTCGGTTCCGCTTTTCGATTCCTGAGGAAATGTTTCTCGCCGCTCTCCGTAGCCTACTGCATGACTGCAGCGGGGCGGGAAATGTAGCGTTGTATCTACATTTCCTACAGTGTAACCTGAGACCAGGGCCGGCCCGTCGCACTGGCATTATAAATGTTCGCCTAGGGCGCCAGATCTGTGGAGGCGCTGCGCTGACAGCTCTGGGAGAAAAAATAAATGTTTTGACCGTTGGTGCTCATCCTAATTTTCGGCCTTGATGTAACAACATTCATAATTAAGTAAATGTAACACCCTTTTCATCCCGGTTACACTTTTCATTTGCCCTGTACGTTGGGCGCTGCAAGTGATGAAAATGGGGGATGTTGGCTTATCTGGCAACCGCAGCTCACGAGGGTGCACTGGAACCGGCGCTGTTGTTATTAGCATCTGGTGCTAGCTGCTCTTACGGAAGAAGAAGATGTTTCTACAATGATGTGGAGGGAGAGTCCTCTCCAGTCAGACTGAGGCTGATAACTTCAGCTCAGTGAGGTAAAGGACTCTCAGTGTTTAGATAGTTCACTTTAGTCTAAGTTATCTCAGTGGGTCTCAAACGTTTTGATCACAATTTATGTAAACACATATTTCCAAGGCACTCCTTTATAATTATTGGGATAAAACAGGTTTGAAATCATTCCAATGTATACTATAGGACAGTAAACCAGACATATCGTTTTAAACTGGAGAGATAAAAAAATATGCATAAATAAAATAGTAAAATAAGATATGAATGAACAACAAAAATAAAATGCATTACATGTAGGCTATTTGTTATTTAATTATTCAAATGTAAACCGATCTTTTTCATATGGGTGTTTAGAGTTGTACCCCCTAGATCTAGTCTCTAGTAATTCTGCGTGTGCACCAGATTGAAGCATTTTACTTCAAAATGTTCAAACATTTCTTCCCGGTATGCCTGAGAAGGCAGATATGCTTGTTTTTCTCAACAAGAACTGTTTTTAAAAGTTGAACTGTTGTAGCTTCAGTGGTTCTCAGGTTAAAGTTACATAGCAGTGAATATAAACAGACTGATTAATGTGAATATTACTTTAAACTAACCTGTGTAAAAGTTTCTCGAATAAATGTAATTTTTTTGGTGGAAGAAGCATGTATCATTTTTTTACCCTGCCCCTCAAAGAATCGGAATCGAGAACCGTTAAGAACCGGAATCGAAAAGTAGAATCGGAATCGGAATCGGAATCGTGGAAATTCAAACGATACCCAACCCTATAACCAAACAGAAAGACCCTTTAGACCTAAATACACACGGAGTTATAAGAGTTTCATAAATAAACAAAATACCTGTGGAAGGGGGAAAACGGTGAAAAGTGCAACAATATAGTAAGAAGACGCAAAGGAAAGAGCAAGAGGAGAGTGTTTTAGAAAGGGAGTGAGAGCGATCCTTCCTCCATGCTGCTTCAGCCTTCCTTTCAAATTAGAACAGCCCCGTCTCCTGAGAATGTGACATTTTCACGGAGCAAGCGAGGGAGAGATGAAGGTTCAGAAAAGGGTGGGGGGGAGTGAAGACAAATGGGGAATGGGGGCAGAAAGGCGACTGCAGGTTCTCAGAAGCGGGAAGATGGAAGAATAGAGGGAGAATCAGAAAGAAAGGAGGCAGGAGAGGAGTGAGAGAGGGGGGGGGGCACGGTTTTACTTGGTAGTGTTAGGGATGGATGGAGAGAATTATGAAGGGAGGAGTGTGTGCGGGGGTTATTAGTCAACCCTCCAGAGGCTACTAATACACTGACCTTCATTAACTCGCATCTCTGTCGGTGTGTGTGTGAGTGTGTGTGCCAATGTGCAACTGTCTTTAGTTAACACTCATTACAGAGTCTTTGTTTAAAGGCCAGTAAACTAATGAAGTCATTAAATAAGTGGAGAAAATCCTGATTCAAGTATTGAAACCCAGAGACTGAGGTAACTTTAAGGACAGCACGGCCACTGGAAAAACTTGGTGCACAAATAAAACAGAACACAATAATAAGACACACTGTAACCATATTATATGCACTGATGAGTCCACATAGCCATCATGATAGTTGTCTAAGGGACCAGAGTTCACTCAATTATACAGCATAGGAGCTGAATCAGACGTCTCAGGTGTTTGTGTGTGTAAGTTTTGACTGGGGATAGATACACCTGATAAACTGTCTGTCTATCTGTCTGACTATCTATATCTCTCTATCTGCAGGCTCTCCTTGAGACTCAGAAACAGCTTCGTTCTCAGATCTCCAACTTTACCTTCAACCTGGGCTTCTCCGGGAAGTTCTACCACACAGGTGTGTCCTTTGTATTTGTTTTCTTAATATACACACCCTTGTAAAATGTACACAGTAACTCTAACAGATATAAATATGCTTTCAAAAACATGTCTAGAAAGGTTTTTGTTATATATATATATACAGTGTTTCCCACAGATCTGAAATATACTTGGGCGCGGGGGGGGGGGGGGGGGGGGGTCCGCGAAAAAAAAAAAAAGTTGTATCAACATGTTTATTTATTGACTTTTCATTCCTGTATAATAATTTTTGTGCAAAGATGGCACTGTTTGTCAGAGCACTTCATCCTTCTGGGATTTCATGAAGAACAGCTCCAACGCCTGTGTGTATGGGAACGCCTCTGGTGCTGGTCCATTAACTGCCAGTGTTTCCCACAGATCTGAAATATACTTGGGGGGGGTGGTGGTAGCGACATTAACATTAACCTTCTGTTGGTCGCTTGTTGGCAGATCCTTCACCGCGATGGCAGAGCGAACAGGTACAGGCAGGGCCCATAATGATAGCCCTATAGTTTAAATCTACTACCCACACATGAACATATGGAATGGTTTACTATTTAAAAAAATAAATGTATTAGGAAACCTATCCATGCGATTTTAGTGGGGGTCGACCTCAAATCCTCTAGGGGGGTCCAGGGCATGCCCCCCCCTGTAAGATTTTATTTTTTATTTTGGAGTTAAATGCATCAATCTGGTGCATTTTGATGGGAAAATAAAGAGACTAGATCTATGGAAACACCTATATGAAACAGAACTGTATACATTTCAATAATCATAAAATCATGGCCATAACCAATAACATACCATTTCCAATATGAAAAAAACACTGAAACTTGTTTATTAATTTATTTTTGGTCATTTATAGTTGTGAGTGTGTCTGTGCTCCTGAATCAGCCTCTCCTGTCTCCCTCCTCTCCCCCCTGCTCCTCTTTGAGGCAGCAGCAAAGACTAGTTTTCTCTCAATAAGTTTTAAAAGTGTATCTTACCTTTTTTCACCCAGTTAACTTTTTATTTATTTATTCATGCATATTTTACTAATCACATTACATTTTATTTAGCTGACACTTTTATCCAAAGCGACCGATTACAGGGACATTCTCCCTGGAGTAACTAAGGGCTAAGTGCCTTACTCAAGGGCACACTAGTGGTGGTGTTCCTGGCGGGATTTTAACTCACAGTCTTCCGATCTTCAGCCCACCTCACTATCCATTAGACCAATCACTACCCTCTCAAATGGAAATATGTGTTTACATAAATGGTGACCACACCGTTTGAGACCCACTGAGAACTTAGACTAAGTTAACTATCTAAACACTCAGAGAGTCCTTTACCTCACCTGAGCTGAGGTTATCCCGAGCTTGAATGACACACAGAGACCAATCAAGGGCTTTGATTTATGATCTGTATGACAGTGGCCATGTCGGCAGGCCACATCCAGTCACCCTGTGTGAGGCAGGCCACTTAACAGGCCAGAAGGAGGAGAGATCAGAGCAAGGGAGCGAGGGATCATTGTCCACAAGTTAATCGATCGCAGATGGCGTCGTGGTCACGGACGAATAAAAAAATATATATTTAAAAAAAACGTATACAAAAAAACAAAAAACTAATGGGTCACGAAATATACTTGGGCGGGCCGTTAATATACCTGGACGGCCCGCCCAGGTATAGTCTATGTGTGGGAAACCCTGATATATATATATTAGAGTAATGTTTTGTATCAAGGACATTCACTACACATTACTTTATTCATTTAGGTTGGTTTTTATATAAGAGGTAAAATAGTTTGCCTTTTATAAGAGCTATCCATTTTTTGTTCACTTGTTTTTTATATTTTAATTTGAAATTCTATTTTTTTTCACCGAGCACACTCCATCAATTATATACCAATCTAACATGATATGATGTTGGCTTACTCAATATAAGTAATCTATTTTTATGATAAAGTCTAAAGAGCACTATTTGTCTTATGGTGGTTGTGTGGAAAATCTGTATTTGAAACATGGAAGGTTACACAATACTGTCAAAATGTCAACTGTTGATTGAATTTATATCAATGTTGTATATCTAAACAAACCGTACAACTAACTTTCAACATATTCATCAAATAACATGGCTTTATAATTGATGTTATTATGTATCGGTGTAAAATAAATGTCTCTTACATTACGCTAATGTAGATATGGTACGGAGCCCCTAAAGGGACATGGACAAAAAAAAAGTTCGTTGCGCACGAGAAAGTTTCTGGTGAGCACGAGAAAGTTTCTCATGGTCACTTTTTTTACCGGTTACCGGTTACCAGTTACCGGTGCGCCAAGGTGGAAGTGAAGCGCACAGGAGACAACCATTTAATTGCAGACTGTTATGTTTACGTGGGGAAATGACAGTGCATACA
The DNA here is from genome assembly GCF_902827115.2 of Pseudochaenichthys georgianus. Classification (NCBI taxonomy): domain Eukaryota; kingdom Metazoa; phylum Chordata; class Actinopteri; order Perciformes; family Channichthyidae; genus Pseudochaenichthys; species Pseudochaenichthys georgianus. The sequence continues at coordinate 24,990,679 of NC_047503.1, read as the reverse complement.
TTATTTGAGATATATATCGTACTTAGACTTCACTTTAAGGACATTTCGGCCAGGGGTGTGTGGTCACTCCAGGAGGCAGCGGGACGTGTAACTCAGAGAAGAGCAGCACCAGCGCTCAAAGAGCTTTTACGCACCACCTACACTGTGTTTACCTTCATTGAACAGCTATACATGATGGGCGGACTGGGACTAAAAATCAGCCCGGGACTCGCACCCAGCCCAGCCCACGTAAACTGTCAACGGGCGGCCCACTTCGGTACCGGCCCAATGGGATTCGTCCCGAACGTCCCGATGGCCAGTCCGCCACTGGCTCTGTGTGTGTGTGTGTGTGTGTGTGTGTGTGTGTGTGTGTGTGTGTGTGTGTGTGTGTGTGTGTGTGTGTGTGTGTGTGTGTGTGTGTGTGTGTGTGTGTGTGTGTGTGTGTGTGTGTGTGTGTGTGTGTGTGTGTGTGTGTGTGTGTGTGTGTGTGTGTGTGTGTGTGTGTGTGTGTGTGTGTGTGTGTGTGTGTGTGTGTGTGTGTGTGTGTGTGTGTGTGTGTGTGTGTGTGTGTGTGTGTGTGTGTGTGTGTGTGTGTGTGAGCTGCGTGTGTGTGAGCTGCGTGTGTGTGTGACAGCTGCGGGCAGCAGGTACTCTGAGAGTCACGGACATTAATTCATAGATCAAAGCAGACTGGTTTACAGACTCTCCTGTTTTTTGCCAATCCGGTGCTTAAACCAATAGCTCTACACCCCTGGCCGAAATGTCCATACAATTAAGTCTGACTTCAAAATATATCTCAAATAATGTATGCACTGTCATTTCCCCACGTAAACATAAAAGTCTGCAATGAAATGGTTGTCTCGTGTTCCACTTCCTCCTTGGTGCATCGGTAACTTTCTCAAAAAAAAATAAAGTCAGGATAACGGATTCGTTTTCTCGTGCGCACGAGAAACGAATCCGTTATCCTGACTTTATTTCTTATTGTCTCTCTCTTTTTTTTTTTTTCCATGTCCCTTTAGGGGCTCCGTACATATGGGCATTGCAGTCCATGTTTATTTACACTAACAAAAACCCTTATAATATAATAAAGACTTTTACACCCTAAGTCATCACTAATTAATCTACCAAATAACATTTACCAAAGCAAAAACATACTTTCAGGACAATCATCAGACAGAATAATCAATCGCATGAAGTTGATAATAGCTTGTAGTACAATGAAATACAAACAATACAATACATATTTGTATCTTACCTTTATAATAAAAGTAAAGAAATAACCTTAAGGCGTAAGTGTGATGAGGTGACATACAGCTGTGCATTCTAAGTTTTGTTGTTGTTTCAAGGACAGATTTGATTGATTTTCTAGTGAAAGTGTCTAAATCTGCAGCAGCAGAACACAGGAGTAAGATACAGTCAAGACAAATAATAGAGGTGTGACTGAACATAATTATAATTAGGAAATAGCTGATACGGACTAGAACGTATTACCATGACTTGTTGTCACCATGGTATCAGGCCGCCACCTTATTTAGCAACCCAACCTTAAAACAACCCAGTTGCTTAGTGATGATATACCATCATGCCACCGTGAAGCTGTATATAGCAAAGGTCCATAATATGCTCCTTATCGACATGAAGTGTGCATTTATACATATTGTTCCATGTCCTTTTGTCCTTGTGTGTGCGTGACCATGTGTGGGTTTTGTGTGTGCAGGCACGATGGAGGAGGACGAGGGAGACGATTTACTATTGAAGTATGTGGATGAGTTCTGGTGGTTCCCCACATGTGGAGCCACATGCAGCCTCACCTCTTCCACAACGAGTCATCGCTGCTGGAGCAGATGGTCCTCAACAAGGAGTTCGCTCTGGTGAGATAGATGCGCACACTCAGACACGCACACTCATGTCTTGCAGTTGTTTGTTCTATTGTTGCATTTTTGTTCTTGTGTGTCCTTTTAATCATGCTCGCTTCCCATGATTGCATTTTCTTCAAGGACGTCTGTTGCTGTTAGTAATTGCTATTTCTTTGCTACAGCAGATTGCTGAGATGAAGTTTGCAGGTCAAATCACTGGAACTATTCTAACACAAACAATACACTTTGTTACATAAACTACTTTACAGGAAATATAAAAATGCTTCTTTGTTTACGTTGCATAAAAACATTTTCTAGTGCGGAAAGTTTGGTGTTCATATACCAGGACTATGAAATTGTAAACTTGGTTTACTTTCCTGTGTCTAATTGTTGTTAGGTTTATGTTTTGATTTAGTTTTCACAAGCTAATACTGTAAAGAAAACCTTTGAATGTCTTGAAGGTGCACAAATATGTTGAATTACATTCTTTACTCAAATTACTTCCATATAAACTCATTTTTATGAGGCGGTGTTCGGAAAATAGTTGTATTTGTCAGCGAAGAATAATTTTTTAACAGAGTGTAGTACTAATTATCCGCTGTAAAAAACAAACTAACGACATTAATATCCCTGTTGGGCAGCGATGCACTTATTCAGATGGGCACACCTGAGCCCAGTTTAATCTGAAGTCCACCAGGTTATTCTAGCCTTCCTCTGCATTATTTTCCTTTGCTTTGTTAGCAGATGTGTGACTGAGTTCAACCAAACTGTAGGATCATGCCCTATCGCACATACAATGCAGAGAGGGGGGTTGGTTCATGATGTTGAAGGTGAACGCGATCATAAAGTGTGATCCCTCACCTCCACACACACACACACACACACACACACACACACACACACACACACACACACACACACACACACACACACACACACACACACACACACACACACACACACACACACACACACACACACACACACACACACACACACACACACACACACACACACACACACACACACACACACACACAATTCCTCATCCCCTGACCGCTGATGCTTAGCTTTGACAGTGTGTGTAGGTGTGTGTCAGAGCGAAGGACAACACCATCAGTCTGCAAAATGCACCCGGCACCATCCACCCTCACACTCCCACACATACACATGCTCACACAAACTATTTTCAACCCGAAGGCCGCCGTCGTAACAAACAAAACACAAACCAGGCGCTTCTTGTACAAGGTCAGACTGTTGGGCCCGGTGTTTATGTCCCACCATGTCCTCTGTCAGAGTTGTAAATGCGCCATAACTTCTGTTTATGTATATAACCCTCACATATATGTCTCTGCGTATGTATGTCCTCCATCTCTAGGAGCACAACATCCCAGTGGACATGGGCTACGCTGTGGCCCCTCACCACTCCGGTGTGTACCCAGTTCACCTGCAGCTGTACAAGGCGTGGAGACGTGTGTGGAACATCCAGGTCACCAGCACTGAAGAGTACCCCCACCTCAAACCTGCCCGCTACCGCAAGGGCTTCATCCACAACAACATCATGGTGAGGACACTACCCGAGACCCTTTGTCATCCCCTTTATCAGCCTTGTATCTCAATCAATCAATGTTTATTTATATAGCCCAATATCACAAATGTTACATTTGTCTCAGTGGACTTCACAGTTTGTACAGAATTTCACTAGCAGGAACCACGCCACAACAAGGTGATGTTTGTAAGTTTATTGAAGTAACATGTGAATGATATGAGGGGGGTGAAGAGATGATCTGGGAGGACGAGCTGTGGTCCGTGCAGTGGGAGACTCAGAGTGGGGGTTCCGTCTCCGGCATGATCTGCGTGGGCTGATTACGGGCCCCCCAGACGATACCTGGGATTTAAGGTGTTAGTATACGCAGTATATAAACGTGCACCGTTTGAATATAGATGGTGACGGGCAGAGGATGTTGGGATGAAGGGGGGAGGGAGGGAGGGATGTAGGGATGAAGGGATGAAGGGATGAGGGAGGGAGGGATGTAGGGATGTAGGGATGAGGGATGTTGGGATGTAGGGATGTTGGGATGTAGGGATGTTGGGATGAGGGATGTTGGGATGAGGGATGTTGGGATGTAGGGATGTTGGGATGTAGGGATGTTGGGATGAGGGGATGTTGGGAATGTCGGATGTTGGGCTGAGGGATGTTGGGCTGTCGGGAGGTTGGGCTGACGGGCTGTTGGCTGTCGGGCTGTTGGGATGCAGGATGTTGGGATGTAGGGATGTAGGGGTGTGGGGATGAGGGATGTTGAGGGAGGGAAGAAGGAGGGAAGAAGGGATGGGTGGATGTATCGCTCGGTGTGAGTCGGAAGGGGAACTGTAGGGGTAGAAAGGGAGAGGGAGGGTGGGTTGAAAGGATGGAGACGAGCAGTGGCCGGAAGTTTTGCCGGATATAAATAGGGGTGGCCGTGGTTCGAGGTGGAGTTTTAGGCGTGGCCATGCTCCTGAACCTATGTTAACATTTTAACCTCATTTCACTAGCAGGAACCACGCCACAACAAGGTGATGTTTGTAAGTTTATTGAAGTAACATGTGAATGATATGAGGGGGGTGAAGAGATGATCTGGGAGGACGAGCTGTGGTCCGTGCAGTGGGAGACTCAGAGTGGGGGGTTCCGTCTCCGGCATGATCTGCGTGGGCTGATTACGGGCCCCCAAAAGAGTCGGATTAAAGCAGCTGACTTAAGCGTGTGCGTGTCTGAGATCATTAAGATTGTTGCGGATGTAAGCGTGATACGCTTGGGATGACGAGCGGCCGAGGGCCTGGATGGTTGTATACGGGATGCCCGGTCTAGCTGCTGTGGACGCTGCGCCAATGCGGGAGGAATGGCTCGAATAATATTCTGAGCATATCCCCAAAGTGAGCGACACGTTTGTGGAAGTGTTTCTGGAACCAGAACGTGTGGCCCTTTTCCCTGTTTCGGTGAGAGAGAGTGGGTGTTGAGGCGTTGCGTATGCATCGTATCTTGCGCTGAAGTATTTGGTTAGTGGCTCGTATGGCTGGGATACGAGTTCAGGCGGAAGATGTGGATGGGGAAAGAAATTCCCAGCTGATCCGTTTTATTCCGGAGTGTGAATATGAGAGTCGTTTGCCGTGGAGGGCTAACGGCTGCCGTTTCGTGCATCTGTCTGCCTGTAAGTAGTTTGACAAGAGGAAAGTGATGCGCTGTACTTTCTCTGAGGATAGAGAAGCCCGGAAAGACATTGAGTCCAGGGTGATGCCTAGAAACTCAATGGAGGTTGTAGGCCCTGAGCCTAAGCATGCTAAGGCTGGGTGGGCAGGGGGCTCCGCATAATTGGCAAGGGAGGGATGCGCGTGCTGCGAAGATGCTGCAGTAACGCTCGGAGTCTGGAGCACCCGGTATGTTCCCTGGTTGAGCGGGTTGATAATAAATAATAATAATAATCCTTATATTTATTATGGCGCTTTATCAACGACTCTCAAAGCGCTTTACAAATACACTGCACGTACAGATCATACATACATGTAATGGTCATCTGATGCGGCCGGCGGCTTGGCTAGCGAAGTTTATTTTATTATTTGTATTATTTATTTATTTTTCTGAGAGAGAGACCGGAGCGTCTGCTCACGGCGAGAGTCGGAGAGAGAGAGACCGGAGCATCTGCTCACTGCGAGGGTCAGAGAGAGAGACCGGAGCTTCTGCTCACTGCGAGGGTCAGAGAGAGAGAGACAGGAACGTCTACTCACTGCGAGGGTCAGAGTGAGAGAGACCGGAGTGTCTGCTCGCTGCGAGGGTCGAGAGAGAGAGACCGGAGCGTCTGCTCACTGCGAGGGTCGAGAGAGAGAGAGACCGGAGCCTCTGCTCACTGCGAGGGTCGAGAGAGAGAGAGACCGGAGCCTCTGCTCACTGCGAGGGTCGAGAGAGAGAGAGACCGGAGCCTCTGCTCACTGCGAGGGTCAGAGAGAGAGACCGGAGCCTCTGCTCACTGCGAGGGTCGAGAGAGAGAGACCGGAGCCTCTGCTCACTGCGAGGGTCGAGAGAGAGAGACCGGAGCGTTGGCTCACTGCGAGGGTCGAGAGAGAGAGACCGGAGTGTCTGCTCACTGCGAGGGTCGAGAGAGAGAGAGACCGGAGCCTCTACTCACTGCGAGGGTCGAGAGAGAGAGAGACCGGAGCCTCTGCTCACTGCGGGGGTCGAGAGAGAGAGACCGGAGCCTCTGCTCACTGCGGGGGTCGAGAGAGAGAGAGACCGGAGCCTCTGCTCACTGCGAGGGTCGAGAGAGAGAGAGACCGGAACGTCTACTCACTGCGAGGGTCGAGAGAGAGAGACAGGAGCCTCTGCTCACTGCGGGGGTCGAGAGAGAGAGAGACCGGAACGTCTACTCACTGCGAGGGTCGAGAGAGAGAGAGACCGGAACGTCTGCTCACTGCGAGGGTCGAGAGAGAGAGAGAGCGGAGCGTCTGCTCACTGCGGGGGTCGAGAGAGAGAGAGACCGGAACGTCTACTCACTGCGAGGGTCGAGAGAGAGAGAGACCGGAACGTCTACTCACTGCGAGGGTCGAGAGAGAGAGAGACCGGAACGTCTACTCACTGCGAGGGTCGAGAGAGAGAGACCGGAGCGTTTGCTCACTGCGAGGGTCGGAGAGAGAGAGAGAGAGCGGAGCGTCTGCTCTCTGTGAGGGTCGAGAGAGAGAGAGCGGAGCGTCTGCTCTCTGTGAGGGTCGAGAGAGAGAGACCGGAGCGTCTGCTCACTGCGAGGGTCAGAGAGAGGGAGACCGGAGCGTCTGCTCACTGGGTGAGGCGCTGCTGCTACGGGGTTAGCTGCTAGAGGAGGAAGGTAAGCGGAAGCTGGGTTGCTGTGGATTGCTGAAGGTAGGAAAGAAGAAGGGATGGAGGGATGAAGGGATGTATGTGCAAGGGGATTTTTGTGAAGCCTGTGAGCAGGTACAGAGGGCAATACGACCTGGCCCCCACCAGGGGGTGCTGGTGAGTCGGGCTGTGTCCGTGGAGGAGGACGGCGGCCTGTGACGTCACGACCCGTGGTGCGCGCGCCGCACGGTGGTTGGCTCTGGAGCAGGAAGAGCTGTGTGTGTCGTTGCTCTTGCCGTTGTGCTGCTGTAGGCTTTGTAGAGATTGAACAGTCTAGCCTTGTTGTCGTTTCGGCGAAAGTGGATGCCGTTTTCTCTCAGGAAACGTTGGAGTTGAGTGAATGTCCACCTCCGTAGTTCAGGCTCCGTTTCGGAGCGCGGCTCCGTCCGAGAGGCGTGTCGCGTGCGCCGCCGCGAGTGGCTGCTAATGAGGCAGGCTGCCGGTGGTGGGGAGATTGGAGCTGGCTGTGCCTGTTGTGGCCCCGGTTGTTTGCCCTCGCTGGCGGAGTAGACGAAGCCTGGGACCTGTCTGGAGTTGGAGGTGTCTCGTTGGGGGAGCTTGAGTGGGAGCTGTGGCGGCTGGTGTGTGGAACACTGATTGCCGAGCGCACGCGGCTCCGTTCGGATGCTTGGCTTAGATCCAACTGCTGAAACGTGGATGGCGGGTAGCCGATGTCGAAGAGATCTTCGTCTGACTCTGGTGAGTTGATCAGCAGTTCGGGATCCATGGTAAGTTGAATGTTCTGGTGGTAGAGTGTAGCTTGTTTGAACCGTGACGAAGCGCGGCGTGAGTCACGGTCTGGCTGTCAGTCCTTGAAAGGATGGAGACGAGCAGTGGCCGGAAGTTTTGCCGGATATAAATAGGGGTGGTTGTGGTTCGAGGCGGAGTTTTAGGCGTGGCCATGCTCCTGAACCTATGTTAACATTTTAACCTCATATCAGTACAACAATTCGACACCCTCTGTCCTTAGACCCTCACATCGTACATTACAAGGAAAAACTTCCGGAGAAAACCCACAGTTTAAAGGGAAAAATGGGAGAAACCTCAGGGAGAGCAACGGAGGAGGGATCCCTCTCCCAGGACGGACAGACGTGCAATAGATGCCGTGTGTAAATTGAAAAGATAATACATTTGCAACATCGGTAGTCCAAATGTTTGGAAATGCATGTGTGTATATCTTTGGCCTTTGGTTGTTTTATTGAATATAGCAGACAAATCAATCAATGAAATATGCTCAACCTTAAAAGCACTTTGATTAATTGACATATTTTGGAACAACCTACAACATTTATAACCACCTTCACAGCTATTTACCGGGTAGTTGGTGATGAACAACTCATTTTATTTGTTAATCTTAACGCAGATTGTTTCATTATTCATAACCATTACATTGTGTAATCAATAATTACTTATTAATGATATGTCAAATTAAAAATAATTGTATTGTGCGACTTATAATATATTTCTACTAAAGGTCTTGAATGTAGCCTAACACTCAAAGCGTATTATGTAGTGTCCTTGCCCTCCATGACAGAACAATTACTTGATTCTCTCATCTAAAATGAAAATGATGAGTTGTAAATTCTTAGAAAGACTACCTCAAAGCTTAAATGCAGAATCATTTAGTGTCAAGGAGTGAACTCTGAGGCATGAACTCAATTGCACGACTCAAACTCAGACTCGGATAGTGTTTCAAAATAAGACTTTACTGGGATTTGCACAGTAATGAAAACAAGGAAAACAAAAACACTCTTTCGAGGAAAACTAGAACAGTGATCAATAACATAGATCCGTGAGAAGTCCGTGAGGTAAGCAGTAACATAGGTCAAAGAGAGACAACGAACTGACAATGAACAGGAGGGAGCTAACACAATATATACACAGGTAAAGGGGACACAGGTGGAAACAATCAGGGCGGGGAAAACAATCAAGGACGCAGGAGACATAAGGGGGCGGGGAGCGTGGAGGCCTGAAATGAGAGGGAGAATTAATTAAGGGAATAAACATAAAGCACAGGACAAAAGGACATGACAAAACTAACAAAGAATAAACTTACACTATAAGTGTCTTGGACATGACAGTACCCCCCCCCCCCCCCCCCCTTCTAGGGACGGCTCCTCAATGAGGCTTATATCTATGATGAAGCGGGAAGGAATCCATGTCCTCTCCTCAAGACCATAACCCTTCCAGTCAACCAGTAGCTGTCGCCCTCTACCCCTTTTCCGACTAGCCAATAGTGTTTTGACTGTGTAAACCGGACCTCCATCGATCATCCGGGGGGGCGGGGGGGGTTTGGCAGTGGGAACCATAGCGCTCTCCTTCAATGGTTTTAGTTTCCCTACATGGAATGTGGGATGTACCTTCATGGACCTGGGAAGCCGTAGTCTCACTGAAACCGGGTTGATGACCTTGGTGATGGGAAAAGGACCCACAAACCGGGGAGCCAATTTACGGGAGAGTACGTGGAGGGGAAGGTCTCGTGTAGAAAGCCAGACTTTTTGGCCTGGCTGGTATACAGGGGCTGGTCGGCGTTTTCGGGCTGCTGCTCTTTTAACCAGTTGTGAATTCCTGAAGAGGACCTTCCTAGCCGCAGCCCACACGCGCCGACAACGCCTGACCAGAGCGTGGGCAGACGGGACCGTGACCTCTCTCTCCGTGGCTGGGAACAGTGGCGGCTGGTAGCCATAAACACAGTGAAACGGGGACAGGCCCGTGGCAGAAGTAGGGAGGATGTTGTGCGCATACTCAACCCAGGTTAGGTGCTCGCTCCAGGAGGATGGATTCTGGGACACCAGGCAGCGAAGGCAGGTCTCCAGTTCTTGATTTAGGCGCTCTGTCTGGATGGTATCCAGACGAGAGACTGACCATGGCACCGATGAGGCTGCAGAACTCCTTCCAGAAGCGTGACACAAACTGGGGACCCCGGTCGGAGACAATATCCTTTGGGAAACCATGAAGCCGAAAAACATTATGCATCATGACCTCAGCCGTTTCCTTAGCTGAGGGCATCTTGGGCAAAGCAATGAAATATGTCATTTTAGAAAACCGGTCCACTACCGTGAGAACTGTGGTTTTACCTCTAGAGAGGGGCAGGCCAGTGACAAAGTCCATGGAGATCTCTGATAGTCCTATTCGCGCTCTGGAAGAGGTCTTGTTTCGAGCGCAGACAGGGCACGCCTCCACATACTCCTTCACCTTGGATGTCCACCATAAACGTTGTTTTATAATGAACATAGTTCTCTTGACTCCGGGGTGACAGGTGAGCAGCGAAGTGTGAGCCCAGTGGACCACCGGTGGTCGCTCGGCCTCCTGAACGAAAAGCCGGTTAGGCGGGCAACCCCTTGGTGCAGGACCTCCAGCTTTGGCTCGTATTACCTCCTTCTCTACTGACCAATTCAGCGCTCCTACCACCTGGTTTAATGGGATGATGGGTTCCGGCTCCTTGACTGTAGGCACAGGGTCAAACAGACGGGACAAAGCATCAGGCTTGACATTCTTAGACGTTAAAGTCAAAACGGTTAAAAAACAAGGTCCACCTAGCCTGGCGGGAGTTCAGTCTTTTGGCTTTTCTTATGTACTCCAGGTTTTTGTGGTCGGTCCAGACCACAAAAGGATGCTCGGCTCCCTCCAACCAATGCCTCCACTCTTCCAGTGCCAGCTTCACGGCCAGCAACTCACGGTTTCCCACGTCGTAATTTCTCTCTGCTGGAGAGAGCTTCCTGGACAGAAAAGCGCAGGGGTGAAGTTTGTTGTCCTTCTGTAGTCACTGGGAGAGGACCGCTCCCACCCCTTCCTTGGAGGCATCCACTTCTACCACAAACTGACGAGTGGTGTCCGGCAAGGTGAGTATGGGAGCAGAGGTGAACATTCCTTTAAGCCGAGAAAAAGCCTCCTCAGCCTGAGGAGACCACCAAAAAGGCACTTGAGGGGACGTGAGGACATGAAGAGGGGTTGCAATAGCACTGAAACTCCGCACAAAACGTCTGTAAACATTTGCAAAGCCTAAAAATTGCTGCACTTTCTTACGAGAGTCAGGGGTAGGCCAACAAGCTACTGCGCTAACCTTCTCTGGGTCCATCCTAACCTGACCTGGAGAAATGATGAAGCCCAAAAAAGTGACTGTCTCTGCATGGAATTCGTATTTTTCTGCTTTGACGAACAACCTATTCTTGAGCAGCTCTTGTAGGACCTGGCGGACATGTTGTTTATTGGTGTCAAGGTTAGGGGAGTAGATCAGAATGTCGTCAAGATATACAAAAACGAAACGGTTCAGAAACTCCCTCAACACGTTGTTGATCATAGCCTGGAAAACAGCAGGAGCGTTTGATAATCCAAATGGCATTACGAGGTATTCATAGTGGCCTGAAGGGGTGTTAAAACCCGTCTTCCATTCATCGCCCTCCCTGATCCTGACTAAATGATAAGCGTTACGCAGGTCTAACTTGGTGAAAACCTTGGCATCCTGAAGCTGCTCGAAGGCTGACGAGATGAGAGGAAGGGGTTACCGGTTTTTAACCGTAATGTCATTGAGAGGTGAGTAGTCAATACAAGCGACCCATCCTTTTTGCCAACAAAAAAAAACCCCGCTCCTGCTGGTGATGAGGAAGGGCGAATAAGGCCTGTTTTGAGGGAGGCATCAATATAGTCCTTCATGGCCTCTTTCTCAGGTCCTGAAATAGCATATAGTCGACCCTTAGGAATTGGAGACCCAGCAATCAGGTCAATAGCACAGTCATAGGGCGGTGAGGAGGAAGAGTCAGAGCCTTGGTTCTCATTCATAACACTCCGTTCGATGTCTCACTATGGGATGCGCCTCATCGCGGAGCAAACAGAAGCATCAATCTCATTACGCCAATCCTGATTGGCTGGTGATCTTGACGTCAACGTCAGGGGAATCCACCCCCTATAAGTAGCTTGCGCTACGTCGCATGCGTCATTCAAACACCTCTTCTCGCTTCAGAGCACATCTCTATGGTAGCCGGGCTAGCTTAACAGTCCACAGACTGAACCCAAAATCTAAATTTCGGTCGACGGGCGCTCGCCGGCTACCCTTCCTGCTTCGCAAGAAGACTGCTAATACTAACACACCAGTTAGTATTATAATCGACCTCGCCGTTTCTTCCTCGGGAATTAAGGTAAGGTTTTGATTTTTTCAAGCTAGCAACACACCTGTCGCTAGCTTGCTTTCCCTCACTACCGACTCCACGGTAGCGAGGACGTTTTTCTTTTCTCTTTCTCACGGAGGAGGAAAGGATTCAAAGAATATTAACACACCAGTTAATATTCTTTGAGAAAAAAGACCTACACCGTCCTTTTTTTCTCCGGATTAAAGACAGGTTGGTAACACTTTTTTCTCGACGACGTACCTGTTACGAGCAGGTCCTCTCCACGCCACGCGGCGAACAAGATGGACACCTCTCTCTCTCACACCAGAGGAGCCAGGGACTCGGAGGCTCGACTCGGATGCTGCGGGTTGAAGATCAGGCACAGACTCACACCAGCTCTGCTCGGGCTGGAACACGCCCAGGAGGCTATTGACAACCCCGGCTCGTGCGGGCATTGTGCCCGTTTCACCATAAAGAGCCTCCGCCGACGGTTAGCATGCCAAGCTAGCTTGTCGGGACAGGACCCCCTCATGTCCGTTGATTTGCCGGCTGGCAATCAAGACGCGGGGGCGTCCGCCGCAGAGATTGAGCCCCGCACTGTGTCGGTCTGTGGCTCATCAACAGCGGCAGCTGCAGAACCGGAGTCCCGCGCCGTGTCAGGCTGGGACCCGGTGGCGGCAAGAGACGCAGGAACGGAGCCCCACGCTTTACCAAGCTGGGGCTCCCGGCTGGACCTCACCATGGTATTGCCCGCGGAGGATGTCCTGGAATTGGATTATATGGAGGACGAAGAGGGTGCCTCTGAGTTCCTCCTGTCTGATTCGGATGAGCAAGAAGACGATATCTTCATGTCATCGGCTCAGGCTGCAAAGCCGGGAGCGATGGCTGCTCTCCCGGGCGATAGCACACCAGCTTCGCCCTGTCTGAGCATGGACCTGCAGGCCGTGTGTCAGCGTGCCGCGTCCAGACTAGACATCCCGGGGCTCGAAATGGCCAAGGAGACCTCCAGGTCCCGTTACGAGGGGAAACATTTTCCCCAAGCAACGAGGACAAAGAGGCAACTCCTTCCGGTCTTCCCGGAGATGTTGGATGAGGTGTCGGTCTCGTGGAGATACCGGCCCTTTAGCAACAAGGCCCCAATCCAGGATGCCTCCTCCCTAGACTGTGACGGTATGGAGAGGCTCGGCCTGCTCCACTCCACATACCGCCTATGGAACCACTGGCGGCAGCCCACCTCCTACCGAGCAGGAACCCCACGCTGCCAGCGAAGGCGAACCGGTTCCAGTCGACCATGACTGAACGGTCCTACCGAGCCGCAGCGTTGTCCGCCAGGGCTTTGAACGTTTCCTCGCTGCTAACCGCATACCAAGCTGAGCTCTGCGAGGATCTGTCAAGCAATAAGCAATCCTGCACCAGCCTTTCTGGACGAAATGGCCGCGATCACAGACATTTGTCTTCGTGTTCAACGGTGCACCGTCCAGGCCACGGGCAAGGCAATGGGGATCATGGTGGTGCAGGAAAGAGCTAGATGGCTCAACCTCACCAACCTCCCAGATCGGGAAAAGGAGGATGTGCTAGACATGCCCATCGTTCCCGAGGGGATTTTCGGCTCCGCTTTCGCCTCCATGCGAGTCGAAAAAGAAGGAGGACGAGGCCCTCCACCTCTATCTCCCTCGAAGGGTCCAGCCGCTGCCTTCACAGCGGCAGTCCTTCACCCAAGCTGCCTCGAACCCTGCTCGGTTCAAAGTACCGAAACAGCAGAGGTCGCAGCCCGCCCCGAGTCCCCAGCCCAGGCAGGAGACGAGGGTGAGTTGGCCTAGAAAATCTCCGGTTCCGGCTGCAGCCAACCCAGAATTTCGGCCAGCAGTCGAAGAAGAAGCGGGCGGCCTGACAGCCCCCCTTCTCCCCTCTGTGACAGAGCTGGAAGTCCACGGTTCCCCAGCTCTAGATGTGTTCCCGCTGCCTCGAGAGATGCCTCAACACCATCCTCAAGTCCGCAAAAACACATGTCACAATATTGTTGTTGTTTCTCACATAAACCATTTTCCGCTGACGCATTCAGGCTTCAGGCCAAGGGCGCAGCTCAAAAAAAATGAAAAGAAAAACAATAAACAGTCTGTCAACTGTTCCCCTTCTGAGAGCAGCTATGGCCTCTCTCAAAAAGGCGGATAATAGACGGGTCTGTGAAGGCACCACCGTCACGCGCATGCGCAGTGCCGGCTGGGGTTGTGAAGGCACCACCGTCATGCGCTGTGTCGGTGGGGATTGTCGAAATGGGGTACCACCGTGTTCAGACACTATAGGGCCCCATAACACAACAAATAGAGACTCAGAGGGTAAGAGACGTGACATCTCCGCTGGCTCTAAGGAGCCCAGTGGGAGATGCTCACAACATCTGCTTGGGTTTTCAAGACAGTAACACGGGGCTACAGATTCCAATTCGCTGTCACCCCCCCTCGCTTCTCGGGCATTCTGTATTCACAAGCCCGAGGAGAGTCAGCCCATATTCTGGAGAGAGAGATCCTCTCACTTCTAGAAAAGAGGGCTATATCTATAGTACCCGCCGAGCAGAGTCAGAGCGGCTTTTATTCCAAGTATTTCCTCGTTCCCAAACGAGGAGGGAACGGAATTCAGCCAATACTAGATTTGACGGCTCTGAACAAATATCTAAAAAAGATACAAATTCAGAATGCTCACTCACACATCTCTGTTGCGTCTCGTGCGATAAAATGACTGGTTTACATCAGTCGACCTGAAAGATGCGTATTTCCACATCCCAGTATATTACCCACACGGGAAATATCTGAGTTCGCATTTCAGGGGATCTGTTATAAATACAGAGTACTTCCCTTCGGTCTGTCTCTCAGTCCAAGAGTGTTTGTACGATGTATGGAAGCCGCGATAGCCCCGTTAAGACAACAGGGTATTCGCTGGCGACCTACCTAGACGACTGACTGCTTCTCGCACAGTCGGAGCAGGAGGCTATTACGCAGACAAATGTCCTCGTAAAGCACCTGCTCAACCTGGGGTTCATAATAAACACAGAGAAGAGCATGTTGTGCCCAGCACAGACTGTACTCTTCCTGGAGTTACACCTGAACTCGGTACCCTTTACAGCCCGCCTGTCAGCGGAAAGAGTGAAAGCTTTCAGAGCTTGTCTTGCTCATTTCCAGCTGCGCAAACATGTTCTCTTCAGATCATGCCTGCGGGTTAATGGGGCTCATGGCGTCAGCCATCCTGGTTGTACGACTGGGACGCTTACACATGAGGGAGTTTCAGCGCTGGGTAGCTGCTCTAAAACTAAACCCCGCGTGTCATGGTGCGCGGGGAGTAATGGTTGCGGGTGAAATGCGTAATGGCACTGCGTCACCTGGCTGCACCCGACTTTTCTAGTACGGGGCGTGCCTATGGGTGCTGTCCTTTCACGGAAGGTAGTCACCACGGACGCATGTCTGACAGGGTTGGAGAGGTATTTACGAAGGTCGTCCGGTGAGGGGTCTCTGGATCAGAGACCTCCAGCGGGCACACATAAATTACCTGGAGCTTTTAGCTGTGTTCCTCACCCTAAAACGCTTTCTGCCTTTTCTCACAGGACATCATGTCCTCGTGAGGACAGACAATACGACTACAATATCATATATAAACCGCCAAGGGGGTTTGCGTTCTCTCCAGTACACATGCTGGCACGCAAACTGATCTTATGGAGCGGCGGACATCTTCCTCTCTCTGAGAGCGACGCACGTACCAGGAGTGATGAACCTCGGGGCAGATCTACTGTCCAGAGGTGCACCACTATACGCAGACTGGACTCTACATCCAAGGATTGTGAGTCAGCTGTGGGTGGCGTTACGGCAGAGCCGCGGTAGATCTGTTCGCATCAAAAGAAAATGCTCAATGTCAGCTGTTCTTTTCAATGCGCGATCTAAATGCACACCGTTAGGCGTGGACGCGCTCGCGCACGTTTGGCCTCCAGGCCTTCTGTACGCCTTCCCACCCCTGGCTCTGATACCCCCAACTCTGGCCAGAGTGAGGGAACAATGCAACACACTATCCTGATAGCTCCGCACTGGCCTGCAATGTACTGGCTGGCGGAGATATATCAGCTGCTGTGCGGGCAGCGATGGCAGCTCCCACTACGCAGGGACATACTGTCTCAGGCGGGGGGTGGGGGGGCGGGCGATCATTCACCTACACCCAGAGCGCTTGGCACTTTGGGCCTGGCCCGTGAGTGGTACAATCTGACAGTGGGACTCCCTCAGAAGGTGATAAACACTATTCAGAGTGCGAGAGCTTCCTCCACCAGGTCTCTCTATGACTGTAAGTGGAGGGTGTTTGAGGAGTGGTGCCTTAAAAAAAGGACACACTCTCCTTTTCAATGTCCTGTCGGCGGTGATTTATTCATTTCTACAGGACTTGATTGATAAACACAGAGCTTTCTCTACGATCAAAGTGTACCTGGCTGCTATTGATACGAGTCGGGTCGGCGTGCTCATTCGACTCGTGGTCTGGCATACATCCTGGGCTTTGTTCAAGGGTGTTTCCATCCAAGACATTTGTGCAGCAGCGAGCTGGTTCCCTCGCCGCTCACTTTTGTCCGCTTTTACAGGATAGACATTCTCTGCTCCTAGTGTGGCCCGAGCAGTGCTGGGCACCTGTTGAGTCAGAGCTCTACCTGTTAAGTTCTGGTGGTTTGGTGAATTTCGAGATAAGCTCGTCTGGCAATACGGGAGCTACAATATCCCATAGTGAGACATCGAACGGAGTGTATGAATGAGAACTATAAGTACTTACGTAAACCCCAGTTCTCAGAGTAACATGTAGTGAGATGTCTCACCAGACGGCCCCTCCTTGCTATGGTTGAAGCGAGAAAGAGGTTGCTTATTTTGAATGACACATGGGACGTAGCGCAAGCTACTTATAGGGGGTGGATTCCCCTGACGTCAAGATCACAGCCAATCAGGATTGGCGTAATGAGATTGATGCTTCCGTTTGCTCCGCGATGAGGCGCATCCCATAGTGAGACATCTCACTTCATGTTACTCTGAGGACTGGGGTTACGTAGGTAACATATAGATTTACTGAATACTTCACTTAAATCGTAGTAGCAGGAAGGGACTGAAAGTACATCAGGAAAATATATTTCTGGGATAGTTCCCTGCCTAACCCCCAGTTTCCACCGGGTCCGTCTGCGCCGCGGCCACTCTAGTCAATGGGTGCTATTCCACCACACGCGCCGCGTTACGGCTCAGACAAGTCCCAGAAGCGGCTCGGCACAGCGCTTCTCTAAAATTAGGATGAATCCTATTTTTGCCGCGGCGCTGCCGAACATAAGGTCGGGCAGGCAGCCCCCCCCTCGCAGGAAGTGGAAAGGTGAGCAGGGCCAGGCCCATCCCCCACATATACTAATTTAGCAGACCCCCCTCCTTCATCACAACACCTCCACTACGATACGCACGACGAGATTTTCATCATGGAAGTGGAAAAACACACTATTTTATATGATGTAACCAATGCTTACTACTAGGACAACATCAGAAAGAACAAGGCCTGGTTTTTAGTCGCTGCTGCAGTTTGTGGAGTGGAAGGTAACAACTACATATTAATGTTTTAAAGTTAATTAATACTTGTAGGTACAGTACAGAGCCATTCAATAAACACTATTTAAACAGACACAAACATAAAACATTTAACTACGTAGCCTACTTACTTTCTTGTAGAAGTACAAATGTCCAGGATGCCCAAATCAATAACAACACTGCGAGCCTGCACGCACGACGCTACGCTTCTGGGACGCGTCCGGTGGGTTATGGCGCTAGAGGAGGTCGGACCAAAACCTCGGCGCAGCCGTGATGCGGCGCAGACCGACCTGGTGGAAACTGGGGGTAACACTCCCAGTGTTACCTCTTCTGTCAATCTCCGCTACCTGCTTAACACAGTGATCTATGCAATTCTTTCCCCACCCCTCCATCCTCCCAGATTGCCAATCTATTGCGGCTTTCACACCAGCGCTTTTCAGTTTCTAGCTCATCGTGAGCACTCGCTTCAAGAGGCTGAGGTAGAGGTTTAGTTTTTATGTCCAATTTTTTAACTAAACCCCAATCCATAAGACTTTCGTCTGCCCCTGAGTCAATGAGAGCACCATGAGTAACTTGTCTCTGATTTTTACCTGGTTTACCTGGTCAGGGTGCGAGGAGGAAAGTCAGAGGAAGAGATCCGGCTCACCAACGTACTCCTCATTATTGGTGAGCCTCCTCTTTTACGGAGCGTCCACACTACAGCTCAAAAAATAGCTTGGAGCTGGGCTTGTCTGGAGCTTGGGGATTTTATTCAAGCAACACGGCCAACAACCAATCACATGAATCTCCCGCCCCCGACATACAAAGCAAAAACCCCCGGGGATTTTATGCGAGCAATATATATATAAACTCCCCAAACAGGCGAAAACCTACCAGTTTCCCCCACTGTCTCTGCCACCTCCCTCCATGCCTGGTTCCTCCGGTTTGTATCCCGGTAGGTGAAGAGGGTCTGGTCATACAAAACCGGGTGATTTGCTACGGCGATAGTTAGTTTCTCCTCCGACTTTTTTTGAAATATAGAAATGAACGGCGGGATATCTCTCCCAGCTTAGACGCGGTTTGATTGGCTATAGCTTCAGCTGTCAGATTTTGGGAAACGGGATTTGATTGGCTGGCGCTGGCTACTCCGGCGTCTCAGGCGACAGAAGTTGAACATTGTTCAACTTCTGTCGCCTGAGACGGACCGCTCTGCTACCCACAATTCAGTTCGGCGAAAAAGCGCGGCTACGTGACGTCACCCCATTGAAAGTGAATGGGCAGATTGGAGCAGCTTGGAGCTTTCGACGCTGTCGACGCTGTAGTGTAGACGGGCCGTTACCGGACAAGCCGCTTGTGGATGTCCGCGCTGCCCGCAGAAGAAGCACAGACCCCCCTTTAATGGACGCTGACGTTCTGCCATCGAAAGCTTGGCGCGGCCCAACTGCATTGGCTCCTCCACTGAGCCAGGGGGCGCTGTTGTCCGGAACGCAGGTGGTGAGGGGTGACGGGGCCTCCAAGAAGAAGTAGTATCCAGCGGCGAGGGTCTCCTCTGGAGAGGCGGATCAACCGCATCCTTGGATTTATTCCTTCTCCTCTCCGTTAAACGATTGTCTATCCTTATTGCCATGGATATGACAGAGTCCAAGTCAGCGGGCAGATCGAGAGGCGCCAGCTGGTCTTGTAGGGGATCCGAGAGACCGCTGACGAAAGCGTCAAACAATGCAGCGGAGTTCCAGACGCTGTCGGCTGCCATAGTCCGGAACTCGATGGCGGAGTCAGCCACACTCGCAGGTTAATCAGAGCCCGAGCTGCGTCCCTGCCCGGCGTGGTTTGATCGAAGATCTTTCTCATAGTGTCTATGAAGTTTTCCAGAGACCCGCAGATGGGGGAGCCTCGGGACCACTCTGCCGTAGCCCACGCTGCTGCTCGGCCGGAGAGATGGGAGATCATGAAAGCCACTTTGGAATTGTCCGTGGGAAAAGCAGCCGGTTGGTGGTGATAGTGTAGCTCACACTGCATGATGAACGGCCGGTGGCCTTAGGAGTCTCCGGAGTACTTTCGGGTGGAGCCAGACGCATGGAAGTACTGTGCGGCTCAGAGCCCGGTTGGGATCGGATACGGTCGCCGCTGGAGCCGGAGGAGTCGTAGGAAGAGAAACAGCCTGCAGGTGAGTGAGCACACGCTGAACCTCTGCTGCCAATATATTTACTTGGGTCGTCACCGAGGTTTGTAGTTCCCCATGGCTGTTGGTTAGATTCTGCACTGCACTCCCTGCTGCATGGTGGCCATATGCTCCTCTTGTTGCCCAAGACGTTGGTCATGAGAGCGGATGGCGTTCTGTATCTGATCTGAGTCAGCGGAGTTCATTTTGTTGGTCAGTTCGTACTGTCAAGGAGTGAACTCTGAGGCATGAACTCAATTGCACGACTCAAACTCAGACTCGGACAGTGTTTCAAAATAAGACCTTACTGGGATTTGCACAGTAATGAAAACGAAAACACTCTTTCGAGGAAAACTAGAACAGTGATCAATAACATAGATCCGTGAGAAGTCCGTGAGGTAAGCAGGAACATAGGTCATAGAGAGACAACGAACTGACAATGAACAGGAGGGAGCTACACAATATATACACAGGTAAAGGGGACACAGGTGCAGTGTGCGAACTATACCACGGTCTCCGGGGGAGCCTGGATTTGTTGTTGTTGTTGCGGCGGGGGGGGGGGGGGGTAAATGCTGATCCCTGCATTAATAGCAACAGCACAGACATAGGCCTATTATAAAGAGAACACCTGTTGCACACGGGGTGGTGCCACAGGTCTACATTTACATGAAACGTCCCGATGGATCATGTTCATGTCAACAGATTTCCCGAGCATGTATGGGCTACGCAAATTTCTATCAACTATCAACTTGACAATAAATAATCCACGGACCAATGTAACGTTTGACTGTTTAATGAAATCAACTTAAAATGACTCAAAAACAGGCTACATTGTTTCACATGGGCTATAGCCTATTATGGCTGTAGCCTACACAGAGCCGAACACACGCGATAAGAGCAGCCAGCGGCACCAACCATGAACAATATTATTAATAATACAGCTATAGCACAACACAACCCTCTCACTGCCTGGAGAGACGCGACGCCACACACACTACACAACGGCTCGTCTTCTTGTGTCTCTTCAGCCCCAAGTTAACGTTAGCTGTCAAGTTAGCACGAGCACTGACGTTAGCTCCCTCCTCTCTCGGTTCTGTTGTAGCAGCAGTCACAACGTACGATGTGCTACCACCAGCTACATTCGGTTGGTCTTCTTGATCAGGTTGTTTGGCCGTCTTTTTAAAGAAATTGCCCAAGGTAAGTTGTTTTTTTCTTTTCGACATGTCAGCAGCAGCAACAATGCCTGGTAAACATGCAGTGCTAACTAAACGAGCTTGTGAGTGAGTGGTAGTGGGGTGGGTGGAGCTGCGGGCAGCGTGCAAGCAGGCGACACTTTTTTCATGAATCATAAACTCTAAATATAATTTTATTTCACTTATTTTACACCTTTGAAAAAAAAAATGCCCAAAATGAAATTTATTTGGTCATCATATCAGTATTTTAGAGAGCTCCCCCCAAATTTCACAAACCATGTTCCCAGGGGAGCTCATGTCACCACTAGGGGAGCTATAGCTCCCCCTGCTCCCCTCCAGTTCGCACCCTGCACAGGTGGAAACAATCAGAGGGGAAAACAATCAAGGACGCAGGAGACATAAGGGGGTGGGGAGCGTGGAGGCCTGAAATGAGAGGGAGAATTAATTAAGGGAATAAACATAAAGCACAGGACAAAGGGACATGACAAAACTAACATAAAGAATAAACTTTCACTATAAGTTTCTTGGACTTGACATTTAGTCACAAGCAACTGATTGGATTATATATCTGACTTTGAAAAACTGTTTTTATTTACTTTAATCTTTTTGCATTCAAATAAGCGTTTGCTGAATAGTAAATTGTTTACTGATTGTTTCTTGCGGTCCTTAAAAAAATCAATGATGCCGTGTGTGGTGTGTGTGTTGGGTGTGGTGTTGTGTGTGTGTGTGGGTGTGTGTGGGTGTGGTGTTGTGTGTGTGTGGTGTGTGGTGTGTTTGTGTGGTGTGTGTGGTGTGTGTGGTGGTTGTGTGTGGGTGTGTGTGTGTGTGTGTGTGTGGTGTGTGTGTGTGTGTGTGAGATGTATTTGTTGACCTCGTCTCACAGCAGCTTTGTTGATTTAATATGTAATGGCTATCCAAGGTGGTTAAAGGGTTAGCTTTTCTGTGTGCATTTGTATATGTGCCGGGTGTGTATCGTAGAATACGGATCAAGTTATGAAATCATTTTTACACTTTTGTGCTCCAATAAATGATTCATCAGTCACAGTTTGCGAAAGCAGTAGAATAATACTCCTGTCGCCACTTCCAACTAAGCAAGTTGTATTCGTCCCGCCCTCTTTATCTCCTCCTCCTCATCTTCATTCACTTGTCAGTCAGGCTCTTTGTCAGTGTTCACAAATGCTCCCTTATTGACAAAAGAACCAATCACATCTGACACCAAAATTACCAGTCTATGTTGTTCTGCTGTTTCTGGGTTCTGGGAAAACAATTTAAACTGTCGGCAATATCAATTTACTAATCAATCCTATAACTTGGCTTTTATTTCTTGACATTTTGTCACAGCTTCATAAAGGGCAGCCACTTAACCCTATATCATCAATACAATAACAAGCCGACACTTTGACAGGCTATAATGTGTTATATTATACATTATCAATAGTAAGGTAGTGAATCACTGAATCACATAACAAGCCAATTAACAAAACTACATGTTGTGCACAAGAAAGAAGAAAAAAGTCAGGAAGGTAAACAGAATGTTTTTGTTTTACAGAAGAAATGTTTGTTTTCAAAGAAAAGCTGAAGCGAAAATAGAGGCTGAAATAAAATGAAATTCCAAGAAAATATTATTCTCAAGTTGACCTTCCATCCCAATGATGGCGCTTTTGTTGTTACAATCTTTCGAAAAACATTTAATACAATAGTTTGTGCTGTAATAACGTCTTGTTGGAAAATGTGGACCAAAAGCACCAAAATCAAATTGGCAGGAGAATCAGGACATGATCAAGCACAGAGTGAGCTTCCATCAGCTGAGTTTTCCTGGTCCCTCAGTTTGCCCTTCTCTGGTGCAAGATTTAGTAAAGAGATGACATATGACACTCTTCACTTCAGTCAGCTGTTTTCTAATTCTCAAAGGAAAATGTTATGACGTAATTACTTTTGGGAGGCACAGTGGGCCTTCAGGTTCATAGTTGGGACGAGTGGGGCAGTGGTCTGTGCATCTGATCATCAGATCAAGGGGGGTGCTGGGGAACTCCAGTTCGAAACCCGCTCCTGCCGTCACTGCGTCAGGGTGTTGTGTCCTTGGGAAGGCACTTCACCCGGATTTGCTCCTGTGGGTATTGTCCACAGTGACCATTGCATGTATAAAAAATATGTGTAATGTGTATCTGTAAAGCGCTTTGAGCACTGGAAAAGCGCTAATAAATGTAAGGAATTATTAATTATTATTATTATTATAAATTAGAATTAGCAACCAATGTTGGTCTAGCAGTGTCCAGTATATGCTGTGTCCCTCAAAACAAAGCATAACTAGACGGAGGTATTTTCATTTTTTTTTTTTCGAATTCTCTGGTTTGAGAATTTCTTGTCAATACTACAATGATAAAGCAATATTTATCCACATCAGCAGTAGAATATTGTATGATTTTAAAAAAGCTGCAGTAAGGAAATGTTTCAGGAATTAAATTCGAAACTCAGCTTTTTAGCCAGAAAAATGCTCTTGAAAGAACTTCTGAACAACTAAGCCAACACCATTGCTGAGGAAAACATGAATAAAAGCTACACAACAGCAACACTGTAGAAATATACAAATATGTATTAGTATCTATCTATAATGCAGTAGGTCTCGGGAGCAATGAAAAAACAGTGTAGGAATAGTGAAGCGGTTCATCTATTACTCCAAGATTGCATGATGCATTGACGAAATAGCAAAGGGAGGCAAGGACAAATGGAAAACAAATGGATGTGAAGCATTATTCTGAGAAGCAGTGTGTGCTTGGTATGTGGGCGCCTGTATGCAGAATTAGAAAAAAGGAATCATTTCACCATATATCAGCTGGTGAACTTTTAGATTCCCAAATCATCTAGCTTCCTGAGTTAGCACATCAAACCTTCCCATATCCTCAACCTTTCGCACTTTTTCACATTCAATTATCTTGCAATTTCTGTCCATTAATCTTTCTTGCCCCTTGCTCCATCTTGTTTGCTAAAGGAGGAAGGAAGTTGTCTTAAGGCTGTAAAATTGGCTTGGTGTGTCTCTGTCAAGCAGATTGAGAACAAACACGGACCCACTGTATCAGAAAAATCACAGAGATAGTGTGTTGTGTGTG
>NC_047503.1:24871558-24966641 GCF_902827115.2 Pseudochaenichthys georgianus | reverse complement strand
CATTAAAAGTGATTGAAATGTACAGGAATCTGTCCATTTCAATCACATTTGATGACCCGTCCAGGGTGACTTTCTTCCCAGGAATTAGTGTCTGAAAGCTGGCTAACATTACTTTAATACAGTGTGCACATGGCTTTATTACCCATGAAATAGTGTGTGAAAGCTGGGTGAGTTTGATGTGAATTTAAGGAAGATATGGCCATTTCATCCACACCTCACGACTCCCATTAAAAGTGATTGAAATGTACAGGAATCTGTCCATTTCAATCACATTTGATGACCCGTCCAGGGTGACTTTCTTCCCCAGGAATTAGTGTCTGAAAGCTGGCTAACATTACTTTAAATACAGTGTGCACATGGCTTTATTACCCATGAAATAGTGTGTGAAAGCTGGGTGAGTTTGATGTGAATTTAAGGAAGATATGGCCATTTCATCCACACCTCACGACTCCCATTAAAAGTGATTGAAATGTACAGGAATCTGTCCATTTCAATCACATTGATGACCCGTCCAGGGTGACTTTCTTCCCCAGGAATTAGTGTCTGAAAGCTGGCTAACATTACTTTAAATACAGTGTGCACATGGCTTATTACCCATGAAATAGTGTGTGAAAGCTGGGTGAGTTTGATGTGAATTTAGGGAGGGAGAGCAGCAGCAGCAGCCGCCGCGCAGCAGCAGCAGCAGCAGCAGCAGGCTGTGACCCTGGCGGAAATACATTGATTGTTTTAGCCAGGAATAAGTGTTTAGAAGGCGGGGTAAAGTGTTCCTGCAGCTCCTCCATGACGGTAATAATGATTAGATATCATTGCCAGGGCAGAAAGCTCTTTTTAAAAGTGAAAAAACGATTTGAAACCGTTTGAAATGACTGGCGGGTGCTGATGGAAAGCAGGCGGAAATAAATTGATTGTTTACCCAGGAAAAAGGTGTTTAAAAGGCGGGTAAAGTGTCCCTGCAGCTCCTCCATGACGGTAATAATGATTAGAAATCATTTACAGGGCAGAAAGCTGTTTTTAAAAGTGAAAAAACGATTTGAAACCGTTTGAAATGACTGGCGGGTGCTGATGGAAAGCAGGCGGAAATACATGGATTGTTTTACCCAGGAGAAGGTGTTTACAAGGCGGGTAAAGTGTTCCTGCAGCCCTTTAAATACAGTGTGCACATGGCTTTATTACCCATGAAATAGTGTGTGAAAGATGGGTAAATTTGCTGTGAATTTAAGGGAGATATGGCCCTTTCAAACAGGGAGATGTACAGGCCTTTATTACCCACGAATTAGTGTCTGGAAGCTGGCTAACATTACTTTAAATACATGGTGCACATGGCTCTGTTACCCATGAAATAGTGTGTGAAAGCTGGGTGAGTTTGATGTGAATTTAAGGAAGATATGGCCATTTCATCCACACCTCACGACTCCCATTCAAAGTGATTGAAATGTACAGGAATCTGTCCATTTCAATCACATTTGATGACCCGTCCAGGGTGACTTTCTTCCCCACGAATTAGTGTCTGAAAGCTGGCTAACATTACTTTAAATGCATGGTGCACATGGCTCTGTTACCCATGAATTAGTGTGTGAAAGATGGGTAACGTTGCTGTGAATTTAAGGGAGATATGGCCATTTCATCCACACCTCACCACTCCCATTCAAAGTGATTGAAATGTACAGCACTCTGTACATTTCAATCACATTTCCCGACCCGACCAGGGTGACTTTCTTCCCCACGAATTAGTGTCTGAAAGCTGGCTAACATTACTTTAAATGCATGGTGCACATGGCTCTGTTACCCATGAATTAGTGTGTGAAGATGGGTGAGTTTGATGTGAATTTAAGGGAGATATGGCCATTTCATCCACACCTCACGACTCCCATTAAAAGTGATTGAAATGTACAGGAATCTGTCCATTTCAATCACATTTGATGACCCGTCCAGGGTGACTTTCTTCCCCACGAATTAGTGTCTGAAAGCTGGCTAACATTACTTTAAATGCATGGTGTACATGGCTCTGTTACCCATGAATTAGTGTGTGAAAGATGGGTGAGTTTGATGTGAATTTAAGGGAGATATGGCCCTTTCAAACAGGGAGATGTACAGGCCTTTATTACCCACGAATTAGTGTCTGAAAGCTGGCTAACATTACTTTAAATGCATGGTGCACATGGCTCTGTTACCCATGAATTAGTGTGTGAAAGATGGGTAACGTTGCTGTGAATTTAAGGGAGATATGGCCATTTCATCCACACCTCACCACTCCCATTCAAAGTGATTGAAATGTACAGCACTCTGTACATTTCAATCACATTTCACGACCTGTGTAGACTGGCTTTCTTACCCATTAGGTACACCGACAAAGCCACCTCTTCGGGGCCGCTCCAAGACCCCCAAAACACGGACGCAGCAGCCCCAGCATCTCTCCCTGACATGAGCAAACAGGTTATTTCAGACTTCCATGACATACCCCGGGGAAAAGCACCTCTCTGTGGCCGCTCCAAGACCCCCAAAACACGGACTAAGGAGCTCCAGGATCCCTCCCTGCCTTGAGAAAACAGGCTAGTTCACACTTACATTACGTACACCGACAAAGCCACCTCTTCGGGGCCGCTCCAAGACCCCCAAAACACGGACGCAGCAGCCCCAGCATCTCTCCCTGACATGAGCAAACAGGTTATTTCAGACTTCCATGACATACCCCGGGGAAAAGCACCTCTCTGTGGCCGCTCCAAGACCCCCAAAACACGGACTAAGGAGCTCCAGGATCTCTCCCTGACATGCGTACTTCCAGAACCTCGCACACCTTGGGTCCCCGGGCCCCCGAACTTAAGCACTCCCCCACGGATTAAACCAAGATGATCACACCCTCAAGAATCTCGTGCCCCTGGGAATCTTAAAGGGGGGTCTACTTTGCGGTGCTTTACCGTCCGCCCATCGGCACCCATAGTCGGCCTTCTTCACAGCAGCAGCACCCAACCTCCATGGAGGATGTTTCTCGTGCCCCTGGCTACACTTAAAGGGGGTCTACTTTGCGGTGCTTTGCCGTCCGCCCATCGGCACCCATAGTCGGCCTTCTTCACAGCAGCAGCACCCAACCTCCATGGAGGATTTTGCTCGTGCCCCTGGCTACACTTAAAGGGGGTCTACTTTGCGGTGCTTTGCCGTCCGCCCATCGGCACCCATAGTCGGCCTTCTTCACAGCAGCAGCACCCAACCTCCATGGAGGATTTTGCTCGTGCCCCTGGCTACACTTAAAGGGGGTCTACTTTGCGGTGCTTTGCCGTCCGCCCATCGGCACCCATAGTCGGCCTTCTTCACAGCAGCAGCACCCAACCTCCATGGAGGATTTTGCTCGTGCCCCTGGCTACACTTAAAGGGGGTCTACTTTGCGGTGCTTTGCCGTCCGCCCATCGGCACCCATAGTCGGCCTTATTCACAGCAGCAACACCCAACCTCCAGTGGAGGATGTTATCATGCCCCTGGCAACACTGGTAAACACTGGTAACATATGTCTAGCCACTGACAGGAACTTGACATCGGAACTTGACATCGCATTTCCATTGAGCGGACTCCCGTACATGGGAAGGGCAAGTCCCACGGTAACTCCGTTCATAAGGCTGACATTTGCCTTACATATATTAGAGATGACATGATGTAATACACCTCCTATAGATGGGTGACATTAAAATGAACATACCAAAAATATGTTGCCTCATTTCTTTGGTACAATAACTCACATCAATTTCCACAATTGTTAAGACCTTTCCTGGTTCAAAAGGACTTGTTAGGAGTGTCCTTGTTAAAACCAAGACCAGTACGATCGAAAGACCCATAACTAAGTTATGTCTGCTCCTGGCGGCAACAGACTGAGCCTACTAAGCCTTAGCCTTTCAGTCACATGCACCTCTGACTGTTAGACCAACAGACTAGACTCTTGGTCTCCTACCCCCTCCCCCCATCAAAGGCTGCCTTTTGAACGCAGACCATTACAGACAATTAGTACTAGACCTGCACACTCCAGTACTGGTCTTATAAGGACTTGAAAGTATACAATATACTAAGGACTTAAGTATACAAATATGCTACGGATGGACGTTATGTTTTGTTAAAATGACTCTGTTGATGTATTATTGGTAATTGCTATGTAATAAGCAATTAGGGGCTGGAATGTTAGAGCCATGTTTCCTCTTGTTATTATTGTCTGAATGTTAGGCTTAATAATAATAATATAAATTAGATTATACTGTAAATTATCGGCTATTTTTGTGAGTCACATTATGGTTTAAAATGCATTAATTTACGGCTCACTTATTATTTGTTATATGTGCGTCAGTATCACGTGCATGGCGATGCCTATATATGGTAGATTGATAGGACACAGCTGGGGGTGATAGACGGGGAAACGGAAAAGTCTTTTGACCGTGTTCTTTGAGTTACTATGAAGAAATGTGTCCTCCTGTATGTACCGTGTGGATCAAGGAATAAAGCTCATCTGATTCAACTACGATCTCGGCTGAATTGTTTGGAAACAAAGAGAGGCGCGTCAAAACCCACAACCCCGATAGAGGTGGCTATTACATTGCAGACAAGGATTAAAACGCCACCACACATAGGTTTGAGCAAGCTCTCTGATTGGTCAATAGGCGTGTTTGATTCCACGATCAAACAACGATCAAATAGAACGTGCCTAATCACAAAGTATCCAGTGGCCTACACACGCCACTAGGCTACCAAAACTACTTCAATGAGCCTACATCGTGTGGTTTCCATAGTGACGTTTAGCGACACACAGCCGTTACACTGTTATACATTGTCTCTCGTTGAAAATCGGCCAGAGAAATCATGTCCGTTAGCGGACATAAAAACGAGTCATCGCTTCGCAGCTACTGGGCTCCATCTCTAGACAACAGAAAGATGTGGAGCAACGCGCTTTTTGCCGGTCCGGGACACGCCATGAAACGGCCACTGGAGGAAAGCTCTTCCTGTAAAGTAGTCCTACTCGTGAACACTACATCACCACCTGCAAAAAAGTCTGGCATGGAGTTCATGGAGAGCTGTTTCAAGAATTGCACATTTAATGGCAGCATGAAGATCCACCTTCATTCTGAACCCAAAATGTTTCAGCATCATGGACAGCCTGATTTGATTTGTTCCGCTAATCCCACACAGTGATTACTCAGATATTTAAATAGCCTAATTCAAGAATTGTTTTCAATCAATCAATCAATCAATCAATCAATCAATCAATCAATCAATCAATCAATCAATGTTTATTTATATAGCCCAATATCACAAATGTTACATTTGTCTCAGTGGTCTTCACAGTGTGTACAGAATATCAGTATGACAATACGACACCCTCTGTCCTTAGACCCTCACATCGTACAAGGAAAGACTTCCGAAGAAAACCCAGTTTAAAGGGAAAAATGGGAGAAACCTCAGGGAGAGCAACAGAGGAGGGATCCCTCTCCCAGGACAGACAGACGTGCAATAGATGCCGTGTGTAAATTGAAAAGATAATATATTTGCAACATAGGTAGTCCAAATGTTTGGAAATGCATGTGTGTATAATAGGAAGATTAATCCACGAGGATATCCATCCAGGACCGATGATCCAGGACCACAGCCACGACTCGCGATCCAGGGCTCGCGATCCAGGACACAGGACCGCAGGATCATCCATGACTCCGGATTCCGGCGTATATAGACACCCAAAAAAAAGACATTTGGGGAAGCTGGGTTAATCGGAACATGAGAGTACACAGGTATAGACAGAGAGAAGGAAGAAGTAAGATGTCCCCCGACAAACTAAGCCTATATCAGCAAAACTAGGGGCTGAATCTAATCAGCCCTAACTATAAGCTTTATCAAAAAGGAAGGTCTTAAGCACACTCTTAAAAACGGATAGGGTGTCTGCCGCCCGAACACAAACTGGAAGCTGATTCCACAAATGTGGAGCTTGATAAGAAAAGGCTCTGGCTCCCATTGTACTTTTAGAGATTCTAGGAACAACCATCAACCCTGCATTCTTGGAACGCAATGCCCTAGCAGGACAGTAGGGTATAATGAGTTCTTTAAGGTAAGATGGCGCCTGTCCATTAAGGGCTTTGTAGGCGAGAAGAAGAATTTTAAATTCTATCCTGTGTTCTATAGGGAGCCAGTGTAAGGCAGCCAGAACAGGAGTAATGTGGTCCCTTTTCCTAACTCTCGTTAGTACACGAGCTGCAGCATTTTTAATCAGCTGAAGCGACTTGACTGACTTCTTGGTACTCCCTGATAATAAAGAGTTACAATAATTCAGCCTAGAAGTAACAAATGCATGGACTAGTTTCTCTGCATCGTTTTGAGGCAAGATATGCCTGATTTTTGCAATGTTACGTAGATGGAAGTAGGCGGTCCTTGAAATTGATTTTATGTGGGCGTTAAAGGATAAATCCTGATCAAATATAACACCAAGATTCCTTACAGTCTCACTGGAGGCCAAATTAATGCCATCCATAGTTAGTATATCTTTAGATAATTTGTTTCGTAGATTCTTTGGGCCAAGTACAATAACTTTCAATAAATTGTTTTCAATAAATTGGTTAATAATATATTATTTACTATAATTATATCAATAACTGTCTGTAAGCGGGGTAGCAGGAGTGTTAGATTGATCGGCTATCGTTACCATGGGAACTACTTTCTAGGAACTACTTTCTGACGGAGATTAACTCAAGCAGAAAGCGTAGGTTTGGGAGCAAATTAGCCCACAGTATGAAATTATTTTACGATATTGTTGATTACAATGATAGTTTGTGAACTTTGTGTTATAAAATCGCAATCATACACGATTGCGATCGTGTATGATCGCAAGCGCGATGGGTCCTGCCGCAGTACTGTCGTACCAATAATGACGTTCAAGAACGGCCTCCCGTGCATCATTGCTTAATTCTATAGCCATTTCAACACACAAAACATTAGCACTTTTGTGAAGGAGGCTTTATCGCAAAATGTTTGGCTTTTGCCTCTCACTTTCTGAATAACTTTTGCCTAATACATCAGAAAATGTGTATATCCCTGCAATGTTTGTAGTATGTAAATGTTATGAATAAATATTCAGAAATTGTCAGACTAATACCAGTTTTCAATTAAAGATCAAGTTTAAGTTAGTCAAGTAAATCACACAAAACATTTGAATACTCACCATTTACCAGAGGTGGGACCAAGTCATTGTTTTGCAAGTCCAAGTCAAGTCTCAAGTCTTTGCGCTCAAGTCCGAGTCAAGTCTCAAGTCATTGCGCTCAAGTCCAAGTCAAGTCTCAAGTCAGGATGGGCAAGTTCAAGTCAAGTCCAAGTCCTAAACTTTGACAAAACGAGTCATAAACAAGTCATTATGTGTTTTTCACCAAATGTAATGACATTGATCAACAGAATAATACTTAATAATCAAACTGCTCTTTATTAGTCACATTAATAATTTAATAATCAATTTTCTCTCTGCTGGTAAAGTAACGTGTGTTTTTCTATTTAAGAGGGATCAGTAAGGTAAGGTACAGTGACGGTTTGATTCAGAAGGAGTTTAATGTATAAGATCCCTGATGTTGAGGTGACCAGAATGTTTATTTCCACTGTGTACAACATGTTATAAGGGACCCACAATCTATCTTTATGCAAGGGATAATGTGCAGCCAGGCGGTCTCTATGGGGAAGAGAACACCTGCATCTAGGTCCCTCTGCAGGTGGTACTTTAACTATATTTTGATGCTAATACTTTTCTACTTTTACTTTTTATTGTAACCGAGTATTCCTACACTCTGGTACTTTTGTACTCAAGTACAAGATCTGAAATTCTCCCACCTCTGACAGTAAATCCTGAGTGGTTACCAAAATAAAGGTAACCAAAAAAGGTTATTTTCATTTTACAAATCCTGCACTCAGCTTTGCTTTCTCCAATATCATTGAAATGCAGCCAGATGCTGCTTATTTTTTCGGTTTTTGCTCATTTCTTGACTTTTTCCGACGCACTTGCATTTAAATCCGTCTCCCCGTCGCTCCGTGCAGGTGGCCTGTACCACTACACCTGCTGTGCCCCCCACCCTTCTTTCACATAATGGTATGATCCTAGTGTGTCCTCGCATATGATTGGCCGCATGGTGGCCCAGCTAAATAAAGTCCCGCCCGTGCCTGCAAGGATTCTCAGCAAGAGTAGGAGCGGCTGAAGATTCTGCTCTCCCCAACGGGAGTCTGCTCTTCTAACGGCAGCTCGCGATCGGCGTGTTGGAGACCTCTGATTTAAATGATCAAGTCACCTCAAGTCAGAAGGCTCGAGTCCAAGTCAAGTCCCGAGTCATTGGTGTTCAAGTCCAAGTCGAGTCGCAAGTGTTTTGTGATTTTGTCAAGTCGAGTCTCAAGTCACCAAATCGGTGACTCGAGTCTGATTCGAGTCCAAGTCATGTGACTCGAGTCCACACCTCTGCCATTTACTACAGAGCCTTTGGAACAATGTTCAAAGCAAGGCTGGGTCAATCATCTCCACACCAATTACCTATCACAGAAAAACATATTTGAAATTATTTCATTATTCACACACAAATAAAACAAAAATGTTCTGCTCCTTAAAGGCGACATTTACCATTTAATTATGTACCTTTAGGTTAATATGAACCGACTTCGGCCGAGATGGGCACCTCCAGTGTAAAACGCTACAGTAGCCTATACTAATACAATGAGTATAACTTTGTACGGAGCCATACACATCAGCGTTGCGAGCTCATTTCCATTGGTTTCAATGGAGACGTGCACTGCAGCAGCGCGCACCGCTCGTCATGTGACGAGGAACAACCAATCATAACCGAGAAACATCTCAACTTCCGTAAACACAAGTGTATGGCAAATATGGAAGATAAGTTCATTTCACAGCAGGTGGATCGTAACCCTTACTTGATCTGTCCGGCATGTCCCCCATATTCATGGTATGTGCACCGCTGCTAAAATGTAACACAATCATTAATATCCTCCACTTTGCAGTATCAAGTGACACTTTCCGGGACACACCCCCACACACAATATTGTGTCTGTTTTGATCAGCTCTGTGTATATTTATGGTATTTGTATGAACACAGAGCGGATCAAAGCAGATACATACACCGTTTTTTAGGGAAAACACTGCCGTCCCACAGACAATATTGTAATATAATAATAATAATAATGCGGTGGATCTGAGGGACCGTGGGGGTTGATAAGGAGTGAGAAGGTTTGTGAGATAAGGGGGGGCCAGATGGTGGAGTGCTTTGTAGGTGAGGACCAGAACTTTGTAGTTGATGCGATGGGAGACAGGAAGCCAGTGGAGGTCTTTGAGGACTGGGGTGATGTGATGCCATGATTTGGTATGCGTGAGGAGACGTGCAGCTGCATTTTGAACCCGTTGGAGTCTGTTGAGGGATGTAGTGCTGATGCCGTAAAGAAGTGAGTTGCAGTAGTCAAGGCGGGAGGAAATGAAGGCATGGATTAGTCGTTCGGCTGCGGGGCGGGTGAGAGAGGGTAGGATTTTTGCAATATTGCGGAGGTGGAAAAATGAGGTTTTGACTGTTTGGCGGATGTGCGGTTCGAGAGAGAGGGTGGGTTCAAAGATTACGCCAAGGTTGCGTGCCTGATTGGAGGGGGAAACAATGGTGCCGTCGATGGTGAGTGTTATGTTAGTGACCTTGCTGAGGGTGGATTTGGAGCCAATTAGGAGGAGTTCTGTTTTGTTGCTGTTCAGTTTGAGGAGGTTATGTTGCATCCAGTGGCGGCTGGTGGAAAATATTTTTGGTGGGGCTGTTGATATAGGGAGTAAAAAAAAATGTTGGGGGAGAAATTACCCCTTAAATTAGGACTTCTGGTGATGTAATGGCGCGTTTCCAGTGCAGCGCGGAGCTCGCTTTAATGCTGCGTTCAGACCGGACGCGATGCGAACATTCGCTTCGCTCTAAACGCTCTTTTCGCATCGCTCTAGTCGCTCGAGTTTCACCGCGGCTGCCAGCTGTGTTTACTCCCATCATTCAAACAAGACGCGCTGGCTCGGGAGCTACAACTACAACAAAATGAACATATTTAACCATGATTAAATTGTAATACACGTTTCTAAATGATGCCGACGTAACAACATACTGATACCGGTTATTAAAAACCATGAATTAATGCTTTGACAAGTCTGCAGACAGACGGCAGGCGAAACACCTTTTAGAATGCTTGTTTTCTGAATGGAGCTTGGCTAAGCTAACGTTATATATGCTCCGACCGTCCACACTCACAACAACGGCCTATACAGACATAAATAAACCAGCGACTGTATTCTCCATGACACAGACAGTCTGTGGTTTGTACTTGTTTAACTTTTGTCTAGTTTCTGAACAGATCATATCTGTCCCCGGCTGTTTGAAGAGCAAGCATGGGAAACAAAAGATAGCATTTACCTGTTTGCATCCAGCTAGCCATGCCTTTCTGGTGTACCAGCTACGTGAGAAGCCTCTTTGATACTATTTGTCTTTTTCACGAGCTTGCTGTGATATATACAAATCGGGTTGGTCCGGTCCAAGGTCTTTAAGTATCAATTTATCTCCCAAACTTCTCCTTTCGAAAGGATTGGAGAGTAGCTCTTGCACGGAATTGGGTGCGGACCGAGGTCCGGCGACTCCACCTGCACACCATTCTCATCCAACTTCTGCTTCACCTTGGTCACAACGCACGTAGCAACGTGGGTGCCAACGTGAGCGCCCTCGTGACCAAAATATTTGACGGCGCTGATTGGCTGAAATTATGTTTCGGCGGCACAGTTTACTATTGAGACTTTTGCAACGTGCTGTTTGCTGCTGTTTGGCTCGGGGGCTCCGCACGTATTGATAAACTAATGCCATGGGCATGAGGCCAGGCAGGAAACATGTGACTTATCAGTAACTTTAGACATCGTAACACAATTTTATACGAGATTTTATATTTTACTGATACCAATTGTATGATATTTACCTAAATATATATATTTTTTTATATATTTTTTTTAATATATATTTTTTTATTTAATTTTTTTTTTTATATATTTTTTTGTATGTGGGAAGAGGTGGGGTGGCGCCCCTAGCACCCCTATGGGCCGGCCGCCACTGGTTGCATCCATGTTTTAATAGCTGTCAGACAGGAATCGATGTGCGTAAGGAGTGGGTTATGGAGGGATTTGGTGCTGAGGTAGATCTGAGTGTCATCAGCATAGCAGTGGAAATCCAGGTTGAAGTGGCGGAGAATCTGACCGAGGGGGAGGATGTAAATGATGAAGAGGAGGGGGCCAAGTACTGATCCTCGAGGAACGCCTTGGCTGACTGAGGCTGTGGCAGAGGAGTGGTTGGGGAGGGAGATGAAGTGGGATCGTTCAGCGAGGTAGGACTGGAGCCATCTGAGTGCAATACCTTCAATACTAATGTCCCTGAGTCGGGTGAGTAGGATGTTGTGGCTCACGGTATCAAAGGCTGCACTCAGGTCGAGGAGGATGAGAATATTGAGGGAACCAGTGTCAGCAGAGGTGAGGAGGTCATTGAGGACTTTGATGAGTGCAGTTTCTGTAGGACGAAATCCAGACTGAAGGGGTTCATAAAGCTGGTTGGTTTGGAGATGGCAGTGAATTTGTTTGGCTACAATGCGTTCAAGAATTTTTGAGAGGAATGGTAGGTTGGAGATGGGGCGGTAATTAGTGAGGGAGGAGGGATCAAGACCAGGTTTTTTGAGAATTGGAGTAACGGCAGCAGTTTTGAAGGCAGAGGGGACGGTTCCATGGGACAGCGAGGAGTTGAAAAGGTTAGCAAGATAGGGGCAGAGGACGGGGAGGCAGGATTTCAGGAGAGGAGTGGGTAGAGGGTCAAGGGAGCAGGTTGTGGGATTTGAGGAACCGATCAGATGGAGTATTTCAAGTGGGGTAACCAGGTTGAACTAGGAGAGGCGGCACTGGGGAGGAGGATTCAGGAGGTCAAGGGAGATGGGGGGAGAAATGGTAGCGGTGGAGGTTGGTGGAGATGCGTGTATGTCAGATGGAGCTGAGAAGGAGTGGTTAATGGCATTAATTTTGTCTGCGAAAAACTGGAGGAATGAGCTGCCAGTAGCGGAAGTAGAAGTACTAGGGAGGTTATCAGCACGGGGTTTGAAGAGCTTGTTAACTGTGGAGAAGAGGGTCCTGGGGTTAGGGGAGATGTCAGTGAAGATGTTGGAGAGGTAGGCAGATTTAGCGGCAATAAGAGCATCTTTGTATGCATTGAGATGGAGTTTGTAGCTTATGTAATGGACTGTGAGGGATGATTTATTTGAAAGACGTTGAAATTGGCGGCCTCGCTGCTTCATTTTACGCAGGTGTGAACCAGGGTGAGGAGGTCTTGAAAGTAACAGTTTTATTTTGAGGGGGGCTAAAGTGTTGAGGGACGTGAGTAAGGTGCAGTTGAGGTGGTTGAGCAGATCATCAGGTGAGCTGAGGGTTGCGTCCAGGGGGAGATTAGACGATAGCAGTTCGGAGAGATGGTTATGGTCAATGGAGTGTAGATTACGGAAGGTGATGTTTCTGGGTGGGCAGGGGTTTCGGGTGGGGGGGGGCAATGGTAAATTGTATGAGTTTGTGGTCGGAGAGGGGAAATGGGCAAGGGTGGAGGTCAATCACTGGGAGGTTGGTAGAGCAGACGAGATCAAGAATGTGTCCTTTGTCATGGGTGGGGAAGGTGACATGTTGGGTGATAGGGAAATTGTCCAGTAGGGTTGTGAATTCGGATGCCAGCTTGCAGGTGGGTGAGTCAATGTGAATGTTGAGGTCACCAAGTAGTAACAGACGTGGAGAGAGGGATGAGGCAAGTGTGAGGAATTCAGTGAAATCGGAGAGGAAGGAGGGATGAGGTTTAGGAGGCCGGTAGATGAGGATGACTGTCAGTGAGGGAGGGGCTTTGAAGGCAATTAATTCAAAGGATGATACTGAGGAGAGGGTTAGTTCTGTGATCTGGATGTTCTGATTGTGGATTACAGCAAGGCTGCCACCACGGCGGGAGGGGCGGGGTTTAGTGATGTATTTAAAGCCATGGGGGATGTTTGGTTGAGGGAGAAGAAGTCATCGGGCTGTTGCCAGGTTTCGGTGAGCAGAAGGAAATCAAGGGATTTTTCCAAGATTAGTTCATGGAGGATGAGGGCTTTCTTGTTGAGTGATCGGATGTTAAGGAGGGCAATGTTAGTTGAGTGGGAGGGGCGTGGTGTGGTCAAAGGCTGAAGAGGTAAGAGGTTGTCCAGGTTGACAGTGCGGGGAGGAATGTGAGATGGGGGTGAGGAGCGGAGAGGAGGTGGAAAGAAGTGTGTTATTATCGGTTTTTGGTGGTTGAGGGCAGTGGAATCCACTCCAGGTATTTGGGCCAGCTCTGAGCAGAGGGCGGTAGAATCCACTCCAGGTATTTGGTCCAGCTCTGAGCAGAGGGCGGTGGAATCCACTCCAGGTATTTGGGCCAGCTCTGAGAAGAGGGCAGTGGAATCCACTCCAGGTAATTTGGTGCCAGCTCTGAGCAGAGGGCAGTGGAATCCACTCCAGGTATTTGGGCATTAATATATATACAGGTATTAATATATATGTAACAATCAACACCTTAAATGGGTAAAGATGGTCGCTTAACGTAGCCTACTACCGTACAACCTGCCTCAGCGCCCCTAAACGTCGGCACAAGAGTAGACATGCAGAGCCGGACCGACGCAGTAAAGTTCTACACCGCCTGACAGCAGACATGAAACAATAATTTAAAACAAGACGTACCACAAACATGCCGCAAGCTCATCCATCGGCTATGACTCCCCCCTCCCCACTGAGCTCGGTTTAATGTGCATAACTTTGGGCAAGATTCATAGTTTTAAATATTGTAAAGTGTAGAGCCGATGAATGGGAGTCGGAGGCGGCGTGTTGAGTATGGAACTCCACACTTTATTTTCCATTAGTTTACAGAAAGGTAGGAACAACTTATTTACATGCTACTCAAGCTAGAATGATAACAAACCACAGGAGGTGCAATTTAAACCAATAAATGTCGTATAATTAACAAGGATAAACTGATGTTTTTTAGTTGATGAGTACTGCAGATATCACTGTTAAATCATTTGATCATTGGTTTTATTATGAAAACGTCGAGACCGGAAATACTGTTTTCAACCCGTAACTTTACATGGAGGCTCAAATCATCTTCGTAATATCTATCAAACTATAGATCCTACATATTGACTGGACGTGGAATCTAAAAGTACAATATACACTTCTCCTTAGAGATCTAATCAAAAAGCTTTTTAATGGCCAAACTATCCTACAATTTAGGATTTTACAGAGAGGGTTATTTGTGAATAATCTGTAAAGTTTGCATTCAATGGGAGCACTAGAGGGCGAAAACTTTAAAACGTAATAATAGGACGTATTAAGCGCTTGAACAAACAACATACTTGGTCGTAATAAGGGCCTGAACAATCGGCCTATTTGGTCGTATGAGTTGGAGGACTTGTTGTAGCATGTACAATGAATGTCCAAGTCAAAGGGCGGATGCAATGCCATGCATCTTCCTTTACATGTTTCTATGACTTTTGGTACAGAAGTAAAGAACGTAAAACTATAATTCATGGTTGATTCAAAGTCCCAACAATGAATACATTAGTGAAGATTAACCTTTACTAAGTAAGTGGAAATGTACCTTAAATTAAAACTGTGCATAAGTACATGCTCACAGAGTGCCTCGTTTGGCTTAAATACTTTAGTCCAGTCCAGTTTTTGTGTGAAGAGTTTTGTCATCAAATATACACAGTAGTGCTTTTATGTATCAACTGGTTGATTCTTGTAGTGGACATTTTTATTATATCCTTATATGCTTAAACCAAATGCTTCTCATAAATGTCATGTGCTGTTTTCTCTCTTCTTCTTCTTCTTCTTCTTCAAGGCCACAGAGCTGTTTTGGCTACTGGGAGACTCACACAGTCACACACGAACTTCCCTACTCTGAGAACCGTTATGCTATCTACCGCTCAAGGCCAGGTGTCTAATAACAATGTGACTGTGTGAAGACAGATTTCTCACGTTCCCACTCATTTCCTTTATAACCTCTGCTTTTTCATTGTACTACGCACACTCTGGCAGACTATTCTATGCTCTGTCAGACCTGTGTCTATATTATATCTGTATCATGTATTTGAAGCTTCAAATAAATAACCCAAAAGACAGCTCTGCTCGATTCACCATTTATTTGTTTTGATCACTTTGACTTGTACTCTCCAGCCGTGTTGGGTCCTAGATTTCCATAACAAATGGCATTGTCAGCAGGATCTCTGCAGGTTAGATTGGGCACACCTCCGGACGCTGGTGGTCGCTCCAGGATCTTTGGATCCTCCTCTACCTCGACAGAAACCGTACGGGACGAGAGGACCAGCGCCGGGGTGGAACCGATTGACTTCACGAGATCCAACGAACTCAAAGGGGCTTTCAATACTCGGTGAGATGTACAGAGTCTAAATTGTTTAAAGTTAAACGTAATTAAAACTCCATGACATTTATGAGAGGGACTGCTCGAAAGTAGGATATTTGGGATATCTGGTCATCGACGGATACAAAAATAGTGTTTTGGTATCACGGGTGTTTTGGTAACACTTTAAAGACTTTGTTATGGGAGCAAAGCATAGGGGATTTGTACATTCTCCTGAGGGTCCGATTGTGGATGTCATGCGAGCAAAATATGGTGAAGACAGTCTGTCTAAATTAAATATATGGATGGAAATGTTCGGATTTCCTAAGGGAGGTTTTTTGAGTAAATTAAAAATCAAGAACCTAAAAAGAATAAATTACAAGAACATGAAGATGGAATGAAGGGTAAAAATAAATAAATAAAGTTAAAGTAAAAGACTTATAGAAAACTGGACACTCATAGAAAGTGTTTATAATACTGGGGAGTAAAAAAAAGGCAGTTGGCCTTGGGCATTAAATAAAAGATTAAGGTTGAAAATGAATGTGAAGAAAATAAATACATTATTTCCAAAAGACATGTAAACCCCAGACATCTCTGTGTCCTTCCATTGCAGGCCTGAATGACCTCTCCTCGACTGGGTATCCCTTCCCTCCTCCGGCGTACAACCCTGGCAATCCGGTTGGCACACCTCAACCACCTCCACCGCCACTACAGGCCCCAGCCATGCAGTCAGCGTCAACTCCAAGCTCGTCCACCCCCATCAGGCCCAAGTAGATGGGGACAACAGCGGGATAAACAAACCCGATGCCCTAGGAGACCAAGCAGGTGTTTGGGAAACACACCTCAGTAATGCCTTTCTCAACGGACTCACAGACACAGCGCAAGTTAAACAAAATGCTGGCCGCTCACAATACCGAGGGAGAGGCAGAGGAGGTTTTCCGATGCAGAGGACGAGAAGCAAGACGTTCATTTGAAGAAAGATGTTTCCAAGTGAGGCAGTGTTGAACATTGGATTATGGGACTGCTCACAGAACACTGGCAGTGGAGGCAGAGGGGGACAGCAAGGACGGGGCCACCATTCACAAAGACTGACCTACGAAGGGGAGGAAGGGGCCCAATCGAGCGAGACGGAAATGCAGCCAGCAGCATCAAACCAGGGAAGTGACACACACACACACACACACACACACACACACACACACACACACACACACACACACACACACACACACACACACACACACACACACACACACACACACACACACACACACACACACACACACACACACACACACACACACACACACACACACACACACACACACACACACACACACACACACACGCACCTCGCACGCAATGTAGAATGTCTGTAATTAAAAAGGGTACATATTTGAAATATGACAGTGAATGTTTGCATTAAGAAATGTCCCACACTGACTTTGGCAGTCATGGGTGTTACACATTCTGTGGTAAAAAAAAAAAAAGGCAGATTTGCCTGAATGCAAATTTAGTGGTAGATGTATTCACTCAATAGGAGCTGGGTAACTGTAAACGAGAAGTTTCTGTACCACTTCAGAGTAAAGATAACGGTGATGAGTCATCCATTTCCCACATCAATAAAAAACAGTTATTTTATCATCTGTCTGCCCAATACATTTACTGAGCAGAGATCTGATTCTCCGGTTCGGCTTGGACCTCATTTTTCCACAAATGAGGGTCTTAAAGTCCGACAGCCATCTCCTACGATGGTTCAAAAAACTGTCATTTGATGATAAATAACTGGTAAATGTGTATCAATGGGCTGCTGACATATCCTGATTCTCAGGAGTTGTTGCGTTTGACTGATCAACGTGTTTTTCCACCTGCTCTGTGGAGGCTTCTCATTTGCATTGTAATGCTAACGTTGTTGATGATGATGCATGTAGATACTATGATGAGAGTTTTTCTGTTAGAATGTGTGAATGATGAGCTCATGTTTAAAAATGTATTGGAATTCGCTGGGTAGCGCTATCTATGTTAGACTCACACACACACACAAGACACAACCAGCTGTGTCAAATCCCAGGGGCGGTCCACACATTTCACTAGCCAGGGGGCCCACTGATAGATGGAGGGATTTGGGTCCAATCGTTAAAGATTGGGAGTCAGTCACTGATTGGGCACCTACACACACAGAATATGTCATGTACTCTATGTCACGTGACGTGTATCAAATGAAAATGTGCACGAACGTAGCCGTTCTGCGTACATTGCTGTTGGTTGAGGATGATAAGGTAATTCTCATATCTCTGAGCTTCCTGCCGCGCAATCAGATGTGCCATACTCACTCTGGGCAGCTCACAGATATGACGTAGGGTTAATGTCCACGTTCCGTACCGTACCCATTTAAACGTGAAGCTGTTGATGGCATTCGGCCAGTGTTTACCTCTCTGCTTAAACAAGGGGTCATTATTCCGTGTAACGATTCCAGTGTTTCCTGTCAAAAAGATCAGAGACAAACCTCCTGACGAGTGGAGATTTGTCCAGGATTTACGATGTAAATGCAGCTGTGCATGCACGCTCGTCCGGAATCCTTATCTGATTACTCCAAGTTCCAGCCTCTGCAACATATTTACTGCCATAGATGTCTCAAATGCATTTTTTTCAGTGTTCCGGTACACAAAGACAGTCAATTTTTGTTCACATTTGAATATAATGGTAAACCTTACACATTCACACGTTTGTGTTAAGGCTAAATGGTAAAAAAGTCCAATATGTACAAAGAACAGTTACATTTTTGGGTCATGTCATTTCAGGAGAGGGGAAAACGCTTTCAGATAAGCGTATTGCATCATTGGCTGCTCTGCCAAAACCTGTCACTAAGCGACATATGATGTCATTCTTGCGTATGTGTTCTTATTACATGGCTTAGTTGAATACTCAATTCTGATTGGTCAATTCAGAACACGTGACACGTTGTTAATACCGAACAGACAGACCGCTGTCAAGGACCGTTGTTAAGGACGCTCACATCTTCAGAAAGAAGTCCGGTCGATTGAACTGTATACAGTTGGGCCGAAAAGCAAACTGCATGCAGTTTGCTTTTGGAACTGGGACATGAAAAACTGCGGAGAAGTAACGGGGCAGAAACCCTCCTTTTTACGCAGCGGTCCAGACATAGACATCAAACGGCGACACATATTCATTTGCCAGTTACTTTGGCATTAGGGCAGGGATATCTAGATACTTTCCAAGGTTTGACATAATGAAGTGTGCTACTTTTAAAGCAAGGAGCGATATTTTCAAATCTGTAATCAAAAAGCTCCTCAAAAACGCTATCAGTTCCTGCCGTTGGCTTTTCAAACTGACAAGAGACGCTCTAACTGTTTTTCAAATGTAACAGTTTGAAAAGCAAGCAAACTGTCTGATTGTCTTTAGTTTTCCGCTGTCGTGTGATAGCAACATGGAGGATTTTAACATTCATTTTAATATATTTGGAGAGCACAGTAATTTGGAGTAATGGTTAGTGGCTGATGAGTCCCCAGTGAAGAAAAGAAAAAGACAAGAGGGACAAGAAAACAGCAGAGAAGTAACGGGCAGAAACCCTCCTTTTTACGCAGCGGTCCAGACATATACATCAAACGG
The DNA here is from genome assembly GCF_902827115.2 of Pseudochaenichthys georgianus. Taxonomy (NCBI): domain Eukaryota; kingdom Metazoa; phylum Chordata; class Actinopteri; order Perciformes; family Channichthyidae; genus Pseudochaenichthys; species Pseudochaenichthys georgianus. Next base: position 24,947,568 of record NC_047503.1, on the reverse strand, counting down.
CAAAACATACAGTGTGCAGTTACTTTGGCATCAGGGCAGGGATATCTAGATACTTTCCAAGGTTTGACATCATGAATTGTGCTACTTTTAAAGCAAGCAGCGATGTTTTCAAATCTGTAATCAAAGAGGTCCGCAAAAACGCTATCGAAGCAGTTCCTGCCGTTGCTACGTTAGTTCAAACAGTAACAACGGACTATTTTTCTTCGCGGATGCATGTCAATTTAAATCAATACAACTATTTTTTAAATCAATAAAATCATTTTCTAAATCCATAAAAGCATTTCAATTAATATTGGGAGTCATAACGTTACTCTGTTGAGAATGTGGCCATGTAATAAGCGGGATAATGTGCAGCGACTTGGTCATTATGGGGAAAAGAACACCTTCATGCCGATCTAGATCCCTCCGCTTCACGTCGGGCTCCTGATCAGCCTGTCGGTGTTCTTTTCCCCATAATGACCGCGTCGCAGCACATTATCCCTTACATAACACACGGCTGTTGTTATGCTTGCTGTGATGTTACATTAGTCCGTTCTCCGCTTGTAATTATGCCGTTACAAGCTTCAAAGTTGTATTTATCATCTGAATTTGCCGAAACAAGTTTAATATTCTGAAAGCCAATACTTTGAAGATGTATAAGTGAGGTGTCTTGAGTAGTCAAAATTACCTACAAATCATTGTACACATTAGTACATATTAGTTTCCACTTGTTACCATTGTGAGTCTCTTTTTATGCAGCTCTGTGTGATTTTGTAGCTACAATTCAGACTAACACACTACCAGAAAGGAATAAGTACTCAGATCTTGTAGTGAAATTATAAGTACTCAGATCTTGTACTTGAGTAAAAGTAGAAGTACCAGGGTGTTACAGTAACAGTCCTGCATTCAAAATGTTCCTCAAGTAAAAGTAGAAAAGTATTATCAGAATATAGTGAAGTAAATAAGTAAAGACAGTAAAAGTAGTCGTTGTGCAGATTGGTCCATTTCAGAATAATATATATGATATATTTTATAATGATTGATCATGAAAGTGTTCTCAAAGCTGGTAAAGGTGCAGCTAGTTTGAATGGCTTTGTATTCTGCAGGGTAGCTTGTGGATTTACTCCAGGTGGAACTAAAGCCTGATTCAACACTTGATTATATTTCACATCATTCATCCACATCTGTGAAGTAACTAAAGGTATTAAAGACATGTAGTGGAGTAAAAGTACACCATTTACCTCTGACTTATGTTCACTTCCAACCTAAAAGTACCTCAAAAATAGTAATCAATAATGTATTGAAAAGTTATTTGCTGATTGTTTTTATATCGGCTCAGCCAGGTTATATGGGAGGCCCAGTCTACGTACACTCTAAAAACAAATGCCTTGGCTTAACAAAGAAAATCAAGGCAATAGGTTGCATCGATGGTTATTGAGTTAAGACAACTTCTATTGAAATGTTGTTAAAGCAACAAAGTTATTTGAGAAAGGGGAGAAGGCTTTTCCTCTACAATCAGAGGTGTTTTCAATTACCACTTACTTAATAATTGGTAGCATAAACACAAGTTTTTAAGTTGATTACTCCAAAAGTTCCAACTTGTTTTACTGTATAATTAAAATGTAATCTTAAATTATATGTACTTAATTACCACATGTTGAACATGAACACATGTTTTTAAGTTGACAACCATTTATAAATTAAGTTGCTCCAAATAATATTGTATTCAATAGGGTTTTTCTCTTAGCTTTTTCATGTTTTTGCCTTTAAAGAAAGAAATTAATTAATTCCACAACAAAAATATTAGGCAATTCACTTTTTATTTTTGAACTGCAGGTGTTTATTTCAACACATGATGTTTCAAAAGGAGAGACTTCATTTAGTTTGAACATTGCCTGAAGACGGTTGACGAACTTCTCATGGTGTGCACACCTAGACCGGACTTAAAAGACGTTCCTCTGACCAACGCTGACCTCATTTTGTATGTTGATGGGTCTGTAGACAATTTCTGAAATCTGATGGCAAACCAGTACTTAACCATGTACTGGTTGCAGGCTTACTAGACGCCATTCTGCTCCCATCTGAGGTTGCCGTCTGTAAATGTGCCGCACACGCAAGCAGTACAGACCCAGTTTCCCTAGGAAATGCGTCTGCTGACTCAGCCGCAAAGGCAGCTGCTCTGATTCCTCTCGCACCTCACGCACACTCATTGTTAAAATCCCTGTCTCCTCCTTCACTGACAACATGTCATCACTGACTTCCATGCAGCAGCTAGCTACGCCAGTTGAGAAGGCTCACTGGAAGGCTGCTGGGGCTGTTTTTGACCCAACCTCCAGCATCTGGGTGGGTCCAAATTCTTGTCTTCCAAGACATTTTTTTCCCTCATTTCGCTAAGTTGACACATGGGTTGGATCATGTGTCAAAAGGAGGGATGTTAGAGTCTATCAATCAGGAGTGGTTCACAAGGGGGTTCACAGTAACAGCTCAAAAGCACTGTGAAGCATGCCTATCCTGCATTATGCAAAATTCTGGTAGACCAGTAAAGGTTACAGGACCCGGAGCACATCCACCTCCCACCAGGCCATTTGAGCACCTAATGCTGGATTTCATTGAGCTTAGCCCATCAGAGGGTAAGAAGCACTGTGGTACAAATGGGTTGAAGCTTTCCCAATAAAAGCACAGACAGCAAATGCTGTGGCAAAGGCACTACTGAGGGAAATAATTCCTAGATGGTGACTACCAGACAAAATTTCTAGTGACAACGGTTCACATTTTGCTAATGAGGCCATTACGCAGATAGGAGAATACATGGGCATGGACATCAGAAAGCATTGTGCTTATTTGGGGTGGAAAGAGAGAACGGCACAATCAAAAACAAACTAGCAAAATGCTGTGCAGACACAGGTCTGTCATGGACACAAGCTCTGCCCATTGTGCTGATGTACATGCGGATGCGGAAAAGAACACGGAGTCAACTCAGCCCATTTGAAATCCTTTTTGGGGCTCCTCCACAGATTGGACTCAAGGCTCCAGGATGTCCTCTTCCTTCCACAACTTTGTGTGAGGATGCTATGTTGTCATATTGTGTTAACCTATCATCCACTTTAGCGACTGCCACTGGTCCACTTCACCATCTCCAACCCGGCGATTTCGTGCTGATCAAGGATTTCCGGAGAAAGAGCTGGAAATCCAATCGTTGGCAAGGTCCCTACCAGGTGCTTCTCGTCACCCAGATAGCGGTCAAGGTCGCCGAGAGAGCTACGTGGGTCCATGCCAGCCACTGCAAGGTCGTAGTCACAGGAAAGGAGAAACGGTAGAAGCAGACGACAACAAGTGACGTGTCCAAGTCACCGATAGAAGCAGACGACAACAAGTGACGTGTCCAAGTCACCAACAGATGACAACAAGTGACGTGTCCAAGTCACCAACAGATGACAACAAGTGACGTGTCCAAGTCACCAACAGATGACAACAAGTGACGTGTCCAAGTCACCAACAGAGATGACAACAAGTGACGTGTCCTAGTCACCACCAGCACCACACTTGCACTACATACACCAAAACACACTACACACAAGGTGTCACGAGCGAGTGCCAGCTGAGCGGTTCCATATGCTCTCTGGTTCCTCGTTTGTGTTATCGGTGTGCGGAGTCTGACTGTCCGTGTCACGAAATCGACCGAGAGAATACACTCACACACACCATGGAACATGTCCCCCTCGTGATGAGGGCTCGGCTGGAGAGACGACAACGCAACCGTGAGCAATGTGAATACTACTGGAGAGCCTGGACAATCATAGAATGGTTCCTCTGCATACTTGCCATGATAGTTGTGTTAGGACTAGTCCTATATTTTATGTATCCATGGTCAGCATACAGCATGTCAGCCAAAATCGAGGTATCTAAGAGGTACATGGGGAAAGCAGGGCGAACCACATTTATTTTATTGTGTTGTCTGTATGTCTGTATGTATGTATCCGGCGCCGACCCGTGTGGCACATTTTACATAGACATCGCGCCCAAAACTCAGACCCCGAAAAGCGTAAGCAACCTTGGACGCAACTGTTGACATCCATAGGTACATCTACATTTAATCTATACATAGGTAGCGTAACCGAGTGGCGTTATGCTAGGCAGCAGTAATCGGTCTAACTCCTCTTTCCGTGCATCTACATTTGATACCACATACGCAAAGTACCAACCCGTCAGCCATGTGCACCCTAGTCATTTGAGAGGGATAAAACACAGCCTCTGCATCCAGAGAGTGTACCACAAAACGTCTCTTACACCACCTTATTTTTTCCTAGGCACTACTACTGGTTGTACTCGCATCCTACGGAACACGTGCAGTTACGGTGCTTACAAAATCTCGTATTGTTGCATATCCGGTGCCCCTGAAAGAATCCTTTCTAACGTAGCATTCCCTGATGTTAAACATATTTCCCTCCAACTGGCCTGGCCCAGTGAGGCTGGGTTTAGCGCGCCACAAGATTACGTTTGGTTGTGCGGCGACAAGCTCTATCAAGTTCTGGCTCCCCTCTGGATAGGTACATGCACTCTAGTGGATTTTAATCCAGCAGTCACTGTACTCACGTCCTTAATGTACACGACACATCATTACCCAGAGTTCCAACACCCCGACCACCACAAGGTAAAAAGAGATCTGACGTCCGCTGGAGCTAAATTCATGGGTGGCCTGTTCCCATGGTGGGGTACAGTAAACAATGCCCATAAAATAGATACCTTACACGTCCGGCTAGAGAATCTCACTTACGAGACGACGCAAGGCTTCCAGACATTGCCCCCATTCATAATAGCCGCATGAGCATGTTCCTAGAGAACATGCTCATGCAGCACCAATTTGCTCTTGACCTTTTGTTCGCCTCAAAGGGTGGCCTGTGTCATGTGATCGGTGACTCCTGTTGCACTTACATTCCCGACGCCACCAAGAACATCACTGACACCGTGCTGCATCTCAACGACTAGCCGGCATGAAAGCGATCATTTTTGGCCTATTAATCAGTTGTACCTGTTTGATTATCCCAATACTGAAGAAATGCGTTTCCAGCATGGTATCCTCAGCTTTCGTTCAGTACACTGCTATTCCATTACACGACAATCCTTTGCGCCACAGTGAGATAGACCAGCTAGAATCAGAAGAGTCTGATTCCGACACTACAATATAATCATGAGTACCCTCTTCTCTTATTCTCTTATGCTTACATTATATTGGAGTCTGTCCTCCACAAAAACAGACAGTTTTCTATGATATATTTGTGATGTGTTTACTTAAACCAGCGATGGAGTGTATTCATTGATGTGTTATATCAGTCTATCCTGTCATTTGTTTTTTTTATTGATCATATTTGATATTTGATTGGTCAATTGTACTGTCCATAGTGGACAACGCCTTCTTCTGGATAGTAGTGCCGCTGCTTTCAGAGAGAAACCAGACGGTTGTTCTTCGGTCAAAAGGAAGACGTTTATAAAGTTTATAAAGTTCACGTCAACTTTCTGAGACTTTAGAGTCAGAGAGGACAAGTTTAACTGGACGATAAATCAAGAAACATTAAGGAGTTTATTTTATATATGATGTGGCTACCTCCCCTGCTATTCTACCTGGTCGGCTACCTGGTGCTGGGGATCTCCGGGACCGGTGTCGCTCCCGACGCTGAACACCCACAAGACACACCTGCGCTTGATGTGTGGCCTACCCCAGGCACCATGGCTTCCCCGGATTTAGGAAGAGTTGTTGCCATGATGACAACCCCGCTGCTCGCGGAGGACCTTCTCTCATGGACGTCTCATCTACCCGGGGTTCTGCCGCGAGGACTACGCTGTCTATGGGCCCAGGGAAATGGGAGACTTTCCCCCTATGCAGCGCGCACTTGCGACGGCAAGCCGACCAGCCCAGCGAGGAGGACCTGGCTTCTAATTCTCCTACTCCTGATGTCGGGTAACGTGAAACCGAATCCAGGCCCAGAACTGTCTCAGCTGCAAACACCAGAGGAGTTTAGAACGAAAGACGGATTACGTCTTTTTCACCTTAATGTTCGCAGCATGATTAATAAAATGGACTCCATCAGAATATGGGCCGATTCGACTGACTCTGATATCATTGTCCTTTCTGAGACGTGGCTCAAAAAGTCGATTACAAATGATATGATAAATATAAAAGATTACAATGTCTTTAGAACAGACCGTGTGGGAAAAGGGGGCGGGGTTGCGATTTATGTTAAAAACCATTTAGACTGCACCTGCATCGAATCCCTAACAAAACCAAAATGCTTTGAACTCTCTGTAATTAAACTATTGCTCCCAAGTGGTTCAGACATTATAGTGATCGGATGCTACCGCCCGCCCGCTGCCTCAAGCGAAGCCACGAATATACTCTCCAATCTTCTCCATAACTGGACTAAATCCGAGATGGTTTTACTCGGAGACCTAAACTGGGACTGGCAAACGGATTTACAAAACTCTTTCAAGGACACTTGTGACTCTCTCTGTTTGGTGCAACTAGTTAACTCGCCAACTCGGTTAAACCAAAAAGATTTAGAGAAGTCCACTTTGATTGATGTTATTCTTACAAACGCACCTCAGCGTTTCTCCGCAGTAGGCACGTTTTGTAATGATATAAGCGACCACTGCGCAATTGCTTGTGTGAGAACCTGTAAGATCCCTAAAGGAAAGCCACGTTTCATTCACAAGAGGCGATTCAAACATTTCGATGAGCAGGCGTTTCTACATGATGTTTTTAATAGTGATTTACACATTGTTTCACTTATGACCGATGTTGAGTTAGCATGGAATTATTTTAAATCCACCTTCTTGGCTATATGTGACAAGCATGCTCCTTTTAGGACATCTAGGATAAGCGGTAAAGACAACCCCTGGTTTAATGATTCTATATCCTCTCTCATTCGACAGAGAGACACTGCCTGGGCTAAAGCAAAGAAATCGAATATTCCATTAGATTGGAATCTGTATAGGACATTAAGAAACAAATGCACTAAGCTGATTAAAAACTCTAAATGTGCCTACTATCTTAATGCAATACATGACAATTTGAATAACCCTGCAAAGTTTTGGAAACTTGTTAAATCCTCCTCAGGTTCTATCACTCCAAACAGCCTTCCTGATCTCTTAAGGGTAAATCAGAGTGAAATCAAGGGCAAAATGGATATTGCAGACAGCTTTAATAATCATTTTATTTCTGCTGGCTCAATCTTTGATTCTAGCAACTCAGGGATGATCGCTGCAGAAGGAGAGCCAGGTCCTCCGCCACTTGACCCTGATCAACTGTTCACCTTTGCCCCCATCTTGACCTCTCAGGTTCACAAAGCTTTAATGAGCCTAGATGTAAAGAAATCTTCAGGCCCAGACAAGATAGAGCCGTTCTTCTTCAAAGTTGCTGCAGGTCTGATTGCAGAACCCATAACCTCTATTCTGAATCTCAGTCTTTATGCTGGTGAATTACCTAGCTCATGGAAGTCGGCCATGGTTCTCCCCTTGTTAAAGGGCGGAGACCCCTCTGACCTAAATAATTATCGCCCTATTTCCAGACTGTCTGTAATGGCCAAAGTCTTTGAATCTCTTGTAAACGAACAACTGAAAAAGTTTCTAACTGACCATAATATTCTTAGCGAGTCTCAGTCCGGCTTCAGATCAGGCCATAGTACTACTTCAGCGGCTATGCTAGTCTCAAATGACATCATTGAAGCACTAGACAAGAAAAAACACTGTGCAGCATTGTTTGTTGATCTGTCTAAAGCTTTTGATTCTGTGGATCATGCATTGCTACTGCAGAGGCTTGGCTGCATAGGTCTTGGCAAAATGGCTTTGAGCTGGTTTAAAAACTATCTATCTGAAAGAACTCAGTGTGTCTCAGTAGAAGATTATACCTCAGCTGCTCTTACTATAAACAAAGGTGTTCCACAAGGCTCTATTTTGGCCCCTGTCTTATTCTCCATCTTTATAAATGAACTAGGAAATGGGATAAACCCAGCACGGTTTCATTTATACGCCGATGATACAGTTGTTTATACAGTGGCTTCCTCTTTAACTCAGGCTATAGAGCTTCTACAGGATGCTTTTAATACACTGCAACACTCCTTGCTAAGGCTAAGACTGGTCCTTAATGCAAAAAAGACCAAGTACATGACCTTCTCTCGCTCTCGAGCTAATACAGCTGTCCCTCCGATTCTTACACTGGAAGGGACATGCCTTGACAAAGTAGCATCCTACAAATATCTGGGCATATGGATTGATGAAAAGATGGCCTTTGATGTTCATATTGGGAACCTACTGAGAAAACTTAGACCTAAACTGGGCTTTTTCTTTCGTTTAAGGAAATGTTTCCCGTCTGAAGCCAGGAAGAGAATTGTGCAGAGTTCCTTTCTGTCTGTATTAGACTATGGCGATGTGATCTATATGCATGCTTCTTCCTCCCTGCTTAAAAAGCTGGACTCTGCGTACCATACTGCTATACGTTTTGTAACGGGTGCAGGCTCTCGCACCCACCACTGCACTTTGTATCAGTCCTTAGGATGGTCCTCTCTGTACCAAAGAAGACAATCACACATGTTGATTTTTATCCTTAAGTCATTGCTAGGTAAGCTGCCCTTATATATCTCCAGACTTCTGTCATTTTATACTTGCTTTTTTAATACTAGACGAGCAGCAAATGGGATGCTTTTAAATGTTCCTTTGATGCAGTCAGAGCTTGGTAAAGCTGCATTCTCCCACTATGCTCCCTTTTTATGGAATACGCTGCAAGTAAAACTTTGTCTAGAGGCACTTCCTACTGTAAATGCTTTTAAAGGTATGCTACGATTAGCCCTTCATGAAACATGTAACTGTTTTACCTGATGCTATTGCTGATGTGATTATGCTTCTTGCCACTGCACAAATGGCCTTCTGTATTTATATTTGAATTGTATGTTTTTTTTGTTTAATGCCTTTGTTTTATGTTGAAACTTGTTGTGTGCCGTGTTGGTCAGGACTCCCTGGAAGAAGAGATCTTGTATCTCAATGGGACATTCCTGGATAAATAAAGGATAAATAAAAAAAAAAAAAGGGGAGAATGTAGTGGAAATTGTTATTATATCCTTATATGCTTAAACCAAATGCTTCTCATAAATGTCATGTGCTGTTTTCTCTCTTCTTCTTCTTCTTCAAGGCCACAGAGCTGTTTTGGCTACTGGGAGACTCACACAGTCACACACGAACTTCCCTACTCTGAGAACCGTTATGCTATCTACCGCTCAAGGCCAGGTGTCTAATAACAATGTGACTGTGTGAAGACAGATTTCTCACGTTCCCACTCATTTCCTTTATAACCTCTGCTTTTTCATTGTACTACGCACACTCTGGCAGACTATTCTATGCTCTGTCAGACCTGTGTCTATATTATATCTGTATCATGTATTTGAAGCTTCAAATAAATAACCCAAAACACAGCTCTGCTCGATTCACCATTTATTTGTTTTGATCACTTTGACTTGTACTCTCCAGCCGTGTTGGGTCCTAGATTTCCATAACATTCTCAAGCCCACAAAAGTCCCCTGTCAGTTCCTGTAGATTGGTGGAACACTTCCTCTAACCTGAGCACAAGGTGTGGTGGTTGGTTTTGCAGGTGTCTAGGTTGCCTTTTGAGCTGCCTATGCATAGTGAGTGTGGGGGGGAGGGTAATTTGTTATTTATGTATTAACCCCTGTTAGTTAAGTGCTTATGTTGGATATGATGCCTCAAACTGCTAGTACTTCAATGTGAAACCTTATTAAATGTTATTTGTTTTAAATGCAAGTCTTGATCTGCTAAAATATTAAATAGTAAGTAATGAAAAGCATGTCATGTTCTGCAACTCTGGATAGCAACATTGTTCTAAACACTTAATTCAGTGCAAACAATTTGTTTTCAAGGGTAAGTCCTGCTGAAAACTTTATTTGAATCACACTGCATTCATGTTATGGCATTATTCTGCTGACATTTGTCAAAAGACAAAACAGAAAGGGGTGTTTTTAAAAATGTAAAGAATGGATAAAAAAAGATAAATCTTCAGTGTCAGTTAGCTGTCCAGGTCACAGTTCACTCACATTGCAAACAGGTTAATGCCACTGGAACCTATTTATTGCAAATAAACTATGCAAAACTGAGATTAGAGACGGCAAAGGATAAAATCACAACAAGCATGTGATCAGAAATGATTACCCGTGAAAAGATTAAACACATTAAGTGTCACGATTCTTGTGTTATGTCACTTCTTTAGTTTTGTATGTCTTGTTATGGGCGTTTTGCTGTTCTCCCTGTCATGTTCTGACGCTGATGAGCACAGGAGACACAGAAGGGAAACAGGTGAACACAATCAGACAATTAGACACACCAGGGAAACTAACGGCAGGGAGGAAAACACAGGGAGAAGGACCAGACAATACACAAGGAGGAATCTATGAGTATTGGCGTAGCCCTTTAAGGCTATCGCTATTGGGTAATCCCCCTGCGCACCCGCGCAGCACTGAAACACTTGTAGTCCACGCCCGCCCGTCCGCCCGCCCGCAAGGTGTAAATAAGAAGGAGGCCCGACAATCTGCTCCCTCTTTTCTTCAGCACACTGTTACTGAAGCACAAGAGACACTTCAATTTCAGAGTAAACATGAGTAACAATTGTGTGAGATATTGTCCCTCATGTGGCCCTGGGTTCATAATGAGTTATGACCAGCACACAGTATGAGAATCCTGCCTGGGGTCAGAGCACGCGTACGCGGCTCTAAACAAGCAGGTAGCATGCACACACTGTGCCCGTCTCCCCTCGGGCGACAGGAAGCGGAGAGCGGACGCTCTTGCTGCTGCGGCCGAGGAGGACGATTGGCCCGTCCAGGCTTACGAGCCCGCGGACGGGGCCTCGTGTCCCTGGGGCCGAGTGCTGGGCAGGAGTCCGACAACTCCTACCTCGCCTCCCTCCACGGTTCACCGTTCGGTTCTCCCCTCCCTCCTCTCCCCCGGGAGACAGAGTCGGAGCAGGGTGCCAGCTTGGCGGCTGAACATGCTTTCCCCCTCTCCGTCACCACAGCGCTACCGGCGATAGGTGGATATATACGAAAGAACAATTTATTAAAATATAATTAAGCAATAGCTCACGACAGGCCGTGGTATATGCTCATTATATCACAGCTAAGGGGCGTGGACAACCCCCTTAGCTGTGATATAATGAGCATATATCACGGCCTGAAGTGAGCTATTGCTTTTATAAAACGGTTACCAAGTGTGGCAATATGAAAAAAAAATACACACTCTAATTTAAATAGTTTTTATTAGTAAACAATGATGTTCAAAATAAAATAGTCCCTCCGTTGCCTTCTGCGCGAAACATAGTGCGAGGTGGTTGCTATGCAACAACACTAACAGCTAGCGAACATATTAGACAGAGAGCGTTGATCCATTATTTGGCTATTTATTTACATTCATTTGTTTGTTGCCGTGTATTGTGCAGCCACTGAAAACCTGTCCAGCATCAGTAGCATGGCTTACGTGGTTACTTGTTGAGGTTGTTCTAGGCTGTTGCTTGGCGTGGTGAGAATATTCCTCCACTTTCTCCGGTCCCCGAGATTCGGCTTCCAGTAGCTCTAGAGAGAGAGCTTTCGTACCTGTGGCCACTAACGGTCATCATTTCCCTGCTTTGTTTCAAGATCCGCATAAGAAAGCTTTTGAATGGTGGTACTTTTCCAGTTGGTCTACCTGCTCTTCACGTAGCTCTGCATGTCGTCGTTTAGGTGCTTTCCCCCCCTGGAGATAGGCACTGCTCAATCCACTCCTCCATAGTAAGACCTCCCCGGAGGTCGAAGTTAATCTTAAATGTTTCCATCTTATGCTTTGTAAGTTTGTTCCGTAACGGAAGAAATGTAAACATATTTATAAAACTGACAAGTCAAATCAAGCAATCTGATTGGCCGATAGTGTTTTTGCGGACCTCTTTGATTACAGATTTGAAAACATCGTTGCTTGCTTTAAAAGTAGCACAATTCATTATGTCAAACCTTGGAAAGTATCTAGATATCCCTGCCCTAATGCCAAAGGAACTGCACACTGAATATATGTTGCAGTTTGATGTCTATGTCTGGACCGCTGCGTAAAAAGGAGGGTTTCTGCCCCGTTACTTCTCCGCTGCTTTCTTGTTCCAGTATGAAAAGCAAACTGCAGGCAGTTTGCTTTTCAGCCCAACGGTATACTGTTTTTCTCAGACGCGGAGGGATACTGATTTGTTGTGAAAAGTAACTTACAATTCTACCCGTGGTATACGCTCAGTATATCACGGCTAAGAACCAATCAGATTGCTTGATTTGACTTGTCCGTTTTATAAATATATATATACTAATGCTTCTGTCCTGTGGAAGATGCATTTCATAACTAAAATAACGAAAGTAGGCATTGCTGTTAGAACATGGGTTTTCAACTAGGTGCCTTTAAAGGTGGGGTAGGTAAGTTTCAGAAACCGGCTCGAGATACACTTTTTGTTATATTCCATGGAATGCTCTTAACATCCCGATAGCAATGAATATCTTAAGTGCTTTGACAAAAAATCCATAAAAAAATGTCCTCTGTAGAAGCCGTAATACTGTAAAAAGTACAACCAATCCGTTTAGCCGGGCCGGCTAAACGGGTTGGATGGCCTACCTGCCTGTCAGCCTTCCATCGGGGCACAAACTTATCTCGTGCCCTCATTGGTCATGTGCGCGTCCGTGTGTGTTGGAGGAGGGGCTCTATAAGGAAGTGGCAGATTTTCTCCGGTTGTGTATTTTCAAATTCTAGCGATCTCGAGCCGGTTTCTCAAACTTACCTACCCCACCTTTAAGTCACAGCTGGTAATGTTTTTTAAGTACTGTTTATTATTATATGTTATTTGTAAAAAAATATCTCTGAATTGACCTATTTGAAAAAAAAGAAATAAAAATGACAAAAGTTACATTTACACAACTTTGAAAATAGTATAATGAATCCTTGGGCATGTGAGCAAACCACAACGGTGCAACCTGAAGGCTTGTAAACTCTCACATAGCCACAGGGCTAAAGTCAGAGGACAGGACACAGACTAAATGTGAGACTGCATTGTTAGTTACGTGTCTTTGCCTTGAATCAAGCCCTTTTGTACACATTTGTGAGCCTCTATTCTCCTTTAGACATGGAAATGCACATTAACAAAGCAGGTCTTACAGTTATATAGAGAGCCTTGCCACAGAGGTTTAAAGTGCATTTAACAATATCTCTACAAAATTGTCCTTGAGGAATTAGGATTAATCATATATTATATTATATATAAATATTCACATGGCTGTATACTACCGGGATTTAAAAATTATCCCTAGGAATTACTTTTAAAATACAACAATAGGCTATAACAATTTCTGAACATTACATTGTTATGCTCTCTAACATACTGCAATGAAATGGCATTTTTCTAATAAACAACTACTTAGCACGTTTAGAATCACCTATAATTGCCATGGCTGTGTTACACCGCATTTGTTAAATGTCATAAGGAACTATAGACTACTTTCTAATTGTGTGACCGATTGGATGCATTTTGATGTGCATGTTTTTATTAGCTTACAAGAAAAAAGGGAATTCTTGACTACTCCTCTGGGTGAGTCATGTACCTGGAATGCTCATCTGATAGACTTGTCTCCAGAATGTTGGAAAACCTGATTCATTGTCAGAGTAGTTTAAATTCCTGTACTTTTTGAAGCTACCTTACTACGGTCGTAAGTTTGTGTGCATGGTGTGTCACAGCCATTCAGACTTAAAGGAGTCAAATGGGGGTCTTTCATTAGATTCTTTCCTATACTTCTTGTTAAACATTAAGCTGTCTTTGGCTCTTTTCTGCTGGAACAAATGTAAATGTCCCCTCTGCGGTACGATTAAAGGTATTCTGATTCTGATAATATAACTTTGCACAATGTTTTCAGAACTGTCTTCAACATAGAAATGACCAAATTGGTTGTTTCTTATTTTTGTTAAATGTGTTTACATTGTTTTGTTTGTTTTCTCTCTGAATACCCCTCGTTTTGTGTACTTATTTTTCTTTTTGTTTGTGCCAGATATCAACTTTGTGATCTAAGAAAATAGAGGTATGAGTTATTTTTGAACACTTCTAAAATATGTTAAATGAAACATGATTTAAAATCAAGAGGACCAACCTTTTCTGAGTTCCCATCAACGTGATGAGCTTATATATGTGTATAATACATTTACCACAATGCATTTCTTTACAGTAACACATGAAATAAAGTTGTACATTATGTCAGTTAGGTTCCTATATTTATCAAAATTATATTTTAGTAAATATTTGATTCAAACAGATGTAATAAGACTTTGTTTACTTTTCTTTTTCATCCTTTTGCATTTAGATATATTACACCTTGGGTGTGTTTTGCTGTGATCATTTTTCTTTTTTTCAGCCTACCCAGTATACAGTATGAAACCTATACAAACCTTTTCAAAAAGGGAATACAAAAACAGTCAATGGCATTTATTGTCAGATGTTTGACAATGCAGTTGAACCTGCTCACTGTCAGTGAAACACACATGATATCCTCACGGCAGGAACAGAACATCCATTGTTCTGGTGTTATCCTTGGAAATACCCATGCACGTGACATTATGGTCTCTTAGAAAAAATATTGCCATGTTACTACTAAACCCAACCTGATCTCACCAGAGTGCGTGACTCCACCACGACTCCTTAACACCGCATTGCGTGGTGGAGTCACGAACTTTGTTACAATTACGTGTCGACACCACGCAAACAACCCCAATGTAAAGTGAATGAGGCTCTTTTGTCGTGGTGCACACACGCATTTCTACAACGTCCTGCAGTGAGCTTTTATACTATAACACGTTTTTAAAATCTACTTTATAGCTTGTAGTAACTCACGGGAGGCTTCTTTTATTTTATTTGTATTCATAATAATTTTTATTTTTCGACAGAATGTATTATGGTGCATTAGTTACGAATTTTTGGTCTCAAAAAACAGTGCATTGTGTGTAATACAACTGTGATTTTTATTAAATTAGTTAGTTTTTAAGGAAGGCCAGAGCTTCAGCTGTGTCAAATAGATTGTTCCCTTTAGTTAACGTTTTTTAAAAGAACATTATATTCCGATTTGATAATGTCCCCTTTATTGTATTACGGAGAGCAATGTGAGCGTCCATTCCCATTGGATAACGCAGGATTTTACACCCGGAAGTAAGTATACTCTTTACTGTCGATTGATTTTACAGTAATATCTGCACGACTCATCAACTCAAAAACACCAGATTATCCTTGTTGATTACACAACATTGGTTGGTTTAAATTGTGTACAATGCTTTTGTAATTTTCCCCTTCGATTCGGAGAAACAAATATTTGTTCAGTTTAGGATGGCCGAAGACACTACACTACCCAGAATCCTCAGCTATTGTCTGCGTTGCCTCAAGCTCTGTGATTGGTTGACTGCATTCCATATGAAAAAAAAAACGTTTCGTAAAAGATAAATCATACTTTATTCAGCAGTGCTTGCTTTACTTTGCTTTGCTTTTGTCATCACATGAATGCATTGTAATAAATGGTTTGGCTGCATTAAATATTACACATCTGTCGTAGTTCTGTATTTGTATTTATCTACAGAGATCTGGCTCAGAATAGACCGGAAACTATTCTTTCACCGTTCTGTTTTAATTTCACAATAAAGTTAGTAGTAATAATTTGTTTTGATATTATTGTTTTTTATTAACTACTCATGTTAAGACCATCTTTTCTGTGTTGCTGTGGGGTTTTCCCATCGCTTTTGTGTTACAAATATCAAAACAATAACTAAATATATCCGTCGTAAACTAAACCAGAAACAGCAGTATATTTTATTTTGTTAACACTGTAAACTTGACAGATTTTTAACCCAAACCACCTACTGGTTAAAGCACGTTATTACACGTTTAGAGTAATATTGAAATCTTGAAAAGGGATGTCCAAAATAGCAATTATATACAGTTTTTAATTAACTATTTGTAGAGAATAACGAGTAATGTATATACTTTATAGGGATCTGCAGATAAATATTTAGTCTTCTCAAGCACCAACAATCATTACATTACATTGCATTTAGCTGACGCTTTTATCCAAAGCGACTTACAATAAGTGCGTTCGACCAACAAAATACAAGCTTGAAGGAAACAGAATCATAAAGTACATCAGGCTTCATAGAGCAAAACAATTTCAAGTGCTACTCAACTAGCTTTAGATAAGCCAGTCCTCCAATCAAATATCTCTCCTGATTGTTGGCACTTGACAATCACCTTCCCTGAATTTTACTCAGGTGTAACTAAAGTCTGCTTTAAGGGTTGTTTATATTTCACATCATTAATCAGAATTTGTAAAGTAACTAAAATAAATGTAGTGGAGTAAAAATACCTGGTTAACCTTAAAGAAAGCCCTCAGGATTCTAAAAGACCCCCATCACCCCAGCCACAAACTGTTCTGTCTGCTGCCATCTAGCACTACAGCCGCATTCTAGGAGAGGATTTGGCTGTTGTGGAGGACTACAGTACCTGGGAGTGCACTTATGGGCTGAACTGGAGGATCAACACTGACGCTGTGTACAAGAAGGGGATGAGCAGACTCTATGTTCTGAGGAAGCTGAGATCCTTCCATGTGTGCAGCAAGATGCTGGAGATCTTCTAGTCTGTTGTGGCCAGTGCACTCTTCTTTGCTGCGGTCTGCTGGATGGGCAGCATCAGAGCCGGTGACACCAGCAGGATCAATAAAGTGATCCGGAAAGCTGGGTCTGTCATCGGCATCAAGCTGGACCTCTTTGAAGCTGTGGTGGAGAGGAGGACACTGAACAGGCTGTTGTCCATGATGGATAACCCCACCCATCCTCTCCACCAGCAGCTGGACAGTCAACTGAGCTCCTTCTCCAACAGACTGCTGCAGCTCCGCTGTCACAAGGACCGATACAGGAACACATTCCTGCCCACAGCAATAACTCTGTACAATAAATCACCTCTGGCTGGAAGAGAACTCTCTGCTCCATAGTTTCTCTTGTAATACAACCTCGCTGTACATTGTACATATATATAATCTGTTCAATATTTGATATTCCATATTCCATTGTCATATATTTTTGAATATGTATATTTGCATATATAATAATATCTACATGTATATTTTCTATTTCAACACGTATATTTTCTATTTTCTTTTCTTTCTATTCTTGTTTATTTGTGGTTTTGTTTTATTGTAAAATGCCTTGTCTTTTATGCTGCTGCAACAAAAACAATGTCCCAAATTGGGATCAATAAAGTACCATCTTATCTTATCTTATCTTACATCCGGACCAAAACCACCAGACTCAGGGACAGTTTCATCCCACAGGCCATAAGATTATTAAACACCTGAACTTTGAAATAACATCCATAACATTCATCTGGCTGCTACTTAGAAATGATTTGTCTAATATATCATATTCCAATCACTTGTATAGACTCTTATTGCACTATTTCACTTTTTACTAGTTTTCTTTTTGTATTGACTTGCACTATTTTTTCTGTTTATCTGTTTTATTGTGTTGCACTGTTGGAGGAGCCTGTGACCTAAGGGGGGGAGGGGGGGGAGGAGACGTTCGATTCCTGTTTTGAATAGTGTGCCGTCGATGGGTTTCATTCCATTTCAAAATGCTGTTTGTTGCTCAGCGTAAACTACACCATGTGCTTTGCTTGACTGTCAAGCAAAGCACATGGTGTAGTCCCAAACGATAGCTAAGGATTCTGGGTAGTGTAGTGTCTTCGGCCATCCTAAACTGAACAAATGTTTGTTTCTCCGAATCGAAGGGGAAAATTACAAAAGCATTGTACACAATTTAAACCAATCAATGTTGTGTAATCAACAAGGATAATCTGGTGTTTTTTAGTTGATGAGTAGTGCAGATAGCACTGTAAAATCAATCGACAGAGAATACTTACTTCCGGGTGTAAAATCCTGCGTTATCCAATGGGAATGGACGCTCACATTGCTCTCCGTAATACAATAAAGGGGACATGATCAAATCGGAATAGAATGTTCTTTTAAAAAACGTTAACTAAAGGGAACAATCTATTTGACACAGCTGAAGCTCTGGCCTTCCTTAAAAACAAACTAATTTAATACAAATCACAGTTATATTACACACAATGCACTGTTTTTTGAGTTCGTAACTAATGCACCATAATACATTCTGTCGAAAAATAAAAATTATTATGAATACAAATAAAATAAAAGAAGCCTCCCGTGAGTTACTACAAGCTATAAAGTAGATTTTAAAAACGTTGTATAGAATAAAAGCTCACTGCGGGACGTTGTAGAAATGCGTGTGTGCACCACGACAAAGGAGCCTCATTCACTTTACATTGGGGTTGTTTGCGTGGTGCAGACACGTAAATGTAACAAAGTTCGTGACACCACCACGCAATGCGGTGTTAAGGAGTCGTGGTGGAGTCACGCATTCTGGTGAGATCAGGTTGACTAAACCATAGAGGCTTTAGAATGTGTGCATTAAAGGTATACCAAATTATGCCTTTCTCTAACAGCAATACATTGCACAGACAGGAAACAAAGATGATATATATTCACTATGTTTGACGAAAACAAGATAAATACTCTTGACATTATGTACTTCCTGTTTTATTTCTGTGACAAAGAGAGGATTAAAACGTGGTAGGGAAAGTGGGGTAAGTTGAGCCATTTTTTAGTTATGCTGTCCTCTAAGCAAGGAGAAATGACACGTAGTAAAAATGAAAACACACACCTATAATTCAGGATGTCTCCTATCAATGGCAATGATAATAATTCATATTTGATCAAGGGCAGTGTAAATATTACTTCTTAAAAAAAAAAAGTCTTGTGGCTCAACTTGCCCCAGTGTAAGGGTAAGTTGATCCAGGTCAGGGGGTAAATTGTTCAAACACTGTTCAAACCTGGGCATACCTGTTCAAACCTGGGCATACCTACAACAAATCTTAAAGTTAACTATAAACTATAAATAACAAACCAAATACAAGCTTAGTTTTTCAAATATTTTTAATATAAATTTCGATTGAATTGATTGATGTTCTTTTAACATGTTAAAGGAAAAGTAATCATACAAATGGTGATACAATTTCATACATCTTACCAATCAAACACAGGGTAAATTCAACTTTAAATGTAGCCTACAATGAGCTCTTATTGTCAACTTGGCCTACTTTCATTCATTTCTCCATTGAAAAACTGGCTCAACTTACCCCAAGGCCCATGGTTCACTTTACCCCATGGCCACCATTTTAGAAGAAATAGCCTAGCATTACAATTCAGAGTCATCTTTAGCTTAATGATTCACATGGTTTTAGTACGCTGCCAACACATCAACGTATACATATATGTATTTAAACCTGGATACAACGTATACATATATGTGTTTAAACCATAGACTGTATATATAAATGGACGTAGGGTCCGTGACGTCACCCATAGGATTCTGCAGAGTTGCCGTGAAGCCCTTAGTAGGCGGAGTCGGCCACTAACGGCTCAACAGTGACGTCAGAGTTCAACTCCCGCCTTCTCCAAATAAGGGCAAAGAGGCGGAGCCGAGGCGGGACCTGCTGCCACCGAGCTGGAAGTTCCAGAGCTAGCTGAAGCTACCAAGCTAAGCTAACATGCTCCCCATCTGCACGCTGCTGTCGCGTTTTACGTTTCTAAGGTAAGCGGACATAAAACTATTCCGCAAAACTATAAATAATAATCTAAGTTATTGAGTATTTAGCATAATACTTCAGAATCTTAAAACCCCTTAACGTTTGTATGCAATTGTGCTAAATTCAACACTGGAATCAAGCAAATATTAATGTTTGCATGACATTAGTTATTTATATTTTGATATCACTTAACTATACGTTTAATACATTTAAGTCAAGCTAAGGTACATGTGATGGTAGCTAGTTAGTGCTCTTACCTGTGAGGCCTCCTCCAAACAGCATAATAACCAGACTGTATCATTACAACTAAGTACCAGTTCTAGATCCTTGACTTTAGACAAACAATTCAAAAGACAAAATGTATTTAAAGACCAATCTTTATTTGAAGGTGCCTCTTAACCTGAGATATTAGTTATACAGTAATAGTATTGACAAGCTAAAAAAACGGAGCAACTCAACAGTCAACTTTATGTTTCTTATTGTCTAAAGCATTTATTATTTTCATTTTCCCCCTCTCATATTCAGTGTGGACTGTGGACGGATTGAGACAGCATGGTGTCCAGAGGGCTGCAGAGACTTCAGGGAGAAACCTCCGTGTGATGGACGTCCTGTCTGTTGATTTGGAGAGGACTGAGGGTCTTTCCTCTGCGAGGAGGACCAGGGCTGATGGAGGAGCCCATGCTGGGCAAAGCTGATACCAACTGCACAGGCCTAGTCTGTCACGTTATTTGACTAAATGTGTTTACTTATACATTTAATAGGTTTACACCTTCTGTCCATATGTGCTTTTTATTTAAAACATTTGATTAACTTTTGGTTCACATTTCAATAAATTGTATTTGTATTTGCTCTCCTTTTGTCCATTATTCTTACTGAAAATGTTAGATTACACATTCACATCTGACTGAAGATTGGCCCCATTTATTTGTGACGTTGCAAACTCTGCGGTACAAGGCACAAGTGATGTGAAGCTCATAAAGTGAGACAAATAGAAATAATCAGCTGATGGAGTCAGGGGTGGACTGGGACAAAAATGCAGCCCTGGCATTTTCTGTCCAGACCAGCCCACTACATTATCAGCGGACACTACATAGAAGTCCACTAATCTCGCGGCATCTTCTCTCATGCATACTACAAAGGAGTCATATTCCTTGATAGCAGTTAACAAATAAAGCACTTAACTATGAACTCAAGGACTAAAATTGACAGCTATAGCAATCAATCAATCAATCAATCAATCTTTATTCATTATAGTGTCAAATCACATGTCATGACTAGGGGTGGGACAAGACTAACGGGAAGAACCCTTATGCTACCCTTTCAGTTTTTAGTCTGTGAAAATCTTTTGGTGTAAGCCCAGTATTAGTTAAAACCAGACTCAGATAATAATAACAAAAAAATATCCTGACAAATAATCTAAATAGAAACATATTACAGACAGTAGCAGCATTAGAGCTGAAACTCACTCACTCACTCAACGGTGACTCAGTCATTATGAAACCATAAATAGAGAATTGAAGAAAAAAAATATATATATATATAGCTGTGTGAAAAGTCTAAGACATGGGTTACAGGTCTGAATAGATATGCATTCTCATATATGTGTATGTGCACAAGTATGTATTGCTCTACTTCCTCGTCCGCAGCCAGCCAGCTCCACTCCTCACCAAATTCGTGACCTGCAAGAAACAGCAAACATAACTTGTACTCAGTATCTGTGTATTGACAAGTATATGTAGCCATGTAGCATTTTTGTGACGTAGTGACACTTAGTGAACAAATATATCCGTCATGAAGGATGACTTAAGTCTCAAAAGAGCCCTAAGGCCTACCTGCATAACTGTTAATTGAACTTAAAAGATATGCAGATGTTTGAAATTAAAACCATCAATATGAAAATCTTCAGCCAGAAAATAATCATAATCAAACCTTTTGTTTCAATCTGAGACAAAACAAGTTGCATAATAAACTCACAAAGTCAAGACAAAGCTCTCAGATATGATGGATGACTCAAGCATCATCGAAGAACTTCTAGCAGGCCAGGAAAACCTGTTTGACAGGAGATAATGGTAGCAGAGAATATAAAGAGACATTTATGAATTACCAATTGTCATTTTATCACACATATAGTATGTTTCTTCACATAAACCTTTAAACATACACATATTGCATTCCTCTCACCACATGAAATTAGCTCAGGAACCCAAAAGTGGCCCAGTGAATGATGGAGGAGACAAAGCAGGTCCTCAAAAGGGGATAGAGGGAAAACAACTCCTTAGGCTCTCATATATAGGGTGGTCAACCTAAAAGAGACATGGAAACATTATTAAGTCTCATCATCACAAATCAAGTATGAATTCATATAACATTATAAGACACATGACATACTCAACAAATCATAGACTTCTCAGTAGCCAAAATGTGGTGAAGTGGAGCAAATCCTTGAAAATGGACGGAGGGGGAACAACTCCTCAAGCTCTCACATGTCAAGTGGTCAACCTGAGAGGGAATTGGATACATTATTAAGTCTCTAAACATCACAAATTAAGTATGATTTCATAAAACATAAAACATTATAAACTCACCATACTAGAGGAGACTCAACAGCCAAACTTTGGTGCAGTGCAGGCAGAGAGAGAGCAAGTCCTCGAACATGGACGGAGGGGGAACAACTCCTCAAGCTCTCACAAGTGGTCAACCTGAGAGGGAATTGGATACATTATTAAGTCTGAAAAATAAATAAAATGTTTTCCTCTGTCCTGCACCTAGAGTTGAAAACTTTTGAGATGTAAAAACTTTCAAAACTTTTTTAAAATGATGAAGTATGAATTAATACAACATTAAAAAATACATGATAAACTTATCAAATTCTAACAGTGGTCCCAAATGAGAGAACAAGTCCACAAATAGAACAGAGGAGAACAACCTGTAATGGAGAATAATTGATAATTTAGTATACATGATCACACCATTAAGGATCAACACATAAGCACAATAAAACTTCTGAAAAGCATCATTAAAATGACAAATAATGAATTACTACATCCATAATGTGTGATGTGTGATAATAACAATAATATTAAATATTTCTCACCTTATCAGTGGAGCAGCTTTTTAAGCAGCTCACTCTTCTCTGCAAGTCTGTCAATCACAGAGTCAGAGTCCAAGGCCATGAGGATGTCTTTCTCTGTGGCCATCAACATAAATGCCTCCAATTTATCAGATGAGAGGCTGCTTCTGAGTCTGTTTTTAATAAACTTCAAAATTGAAAATGTGCGCTCACAAGCCACCTGTGTGAGGCATAATGTAAGCAGGTATTTATAAGCAAGGCCTAGGACAGGGTATGCATCTGTTAGCATGTTGAATCGGCGAAGTATCTGGTAGCAGCACAGAGGGCATTCTTTGCAGGAGCAACAGCTTATGGGAGTTATCTCAACCTCTTCTGTGTTGTCCTCCTCACCACCTGATCCATCTTCTACTGTTCTTGCTTTGTACTCTGCCAATGGGGATGCCTTCAACCTGTTCCACTGGAGTGCAAAGCTTTTCAACTCGGCCTGCATATTTTCCTTGGTTGCCCTGCTGTCAAATCCTTGCAAGCACTTGCTTAAGTCTTGAAGGGCAGACTGGGGAAGAGCACTGGT
This sequence comes from Pseudochaenichthys georgianus, assembly GCF_902827115.2. NCBI lineage: Eukaryota > Metazoa > Chordata > Actinopteri > Perciformes > Channichthyidae > Pseudochaenichthys > Pseudochaenichthys georgianus. Next base: position 24,924,213 of record NC_047503.1, on the reverse strand, counting down.
GCAGAGCTGAGGGAAGTTTCTGGGATCCAGACATGCCAAGTCAGCATATAGATTGCCGTGTGTTAAAAAGTGCCTATGAATGGCTTCAATTGCTGTGTCCATGATCCGGTTATGCACATTCACCTCATAGGATTTGTCTGCATCATCCAGGGTCTCATCCTGAGCCATCTCTCCAGGCAAGACTTTCTTCATCCTCCTCCTCTTTTGTGGCAGTGTGGCCTCCACTTCAATGTCCGTGTCATCTCTCTCTTGGATTTCTGTGTTTGTCCAGTTGACAAATGTGTCTGCTGCTTTTTTTACAGAATCAAAATCTCTTCCCAAGCTTTTCAGCGTATCCTGTGTCGATGCCACCATTCTGTGAGCAGAGAGGATGTCCAATCCTGCCGTCTGAAGGTATTTAGACAATGGAGAGGTATGTTCAAATATGCGGAGGAAGATTTGAGCCGTCAAGATCGTCTCATACTTGAGCAATGACTCTGCATATCCTCTGGCCATGACACGGGTACATGGTTTCACTGTTGCCTGTTTCTGTATCGCTGATAATGTCAACAGCACATCAATGTACAGACCATCTTCGGGTTTTCCAAAGGAGCCAAACACCTTCTTCAGGGCCTCATGCTTGGCCCACCAGCGTGTCTCGCCAATAGGAGCAAGGCGTCTACGTCTCTTGTTTAGGCCTGACTCTTCTCACACATTCATCCTTTTATATGACTCTTTGATGAATACCGCAATGCCATTGAGGAGCGCAAACAGGGACCCACTCTCAATAACAATCTGGGTTGTGTTTGCAAGCACCAGATTTAGTACATGTGCGTAGCACCATACATGCACCTGGTTTGGAGATTGTGCAGACAACAGTGAGGAGAATCCTTTGTATTGGCCTTGCATGTTTGATGCCCCATCAGTCGCATTTCCAATGCACATGGTCTTGCTGAGGCCCATTTTGTCCAGAACTTCTGACAGCATGTTGACAAAGGCCTGTCCAGTGGATGAACTGCACTTCAGCACTGCAACAAGCCTCTCATGAACAACATCAGTAACATACCTCATAATTATAGAGCATTGATCCTGAGAGGTGATGTCCTGCGTTGTGTCCAGCTGCACTGAAAACATTCCTGCTTTCTTGATATCACTGCAGATGTTTTCGTGAATCAGATGGTGAATTGCATCTATCACTGAGTTGACTGTGGTTTTGGAGAGTAACGTTACAAGGGAGCCTCTGCCTCTCGTGCCACCAGACAAATGCAACTTTTTGCTGTTCTCAATGCAGCTGTCCAGGTGCTCTTTTAAACAGAAATCATACTTCCCCAGTAGAAGTATGAGTTCCAAGAAATTACCATGATCAACTGTGTGGTCTTCCAGAGTATATGCTGCCTCATTTTCTGACCTCCTGTATGCAAGCCCCCTCTTCCCAAGAACCTTGATGACATCTATGATGCGCTCCAAAACCTGCCGTCTCTTTCTGACCTGCTCTCTGTGCGCCGACATCTGACTGCCACCAAACACACTGCTGATATCAGCACTGGCGGATTTCATCATCTAAGCTTCAGCACAGTTTCTGTGTGCACTGCTTCTCTCATGCTCTTCTGTGCGCTGATGTATATGCCTCCAATCTGACATTCCACTGATGAACAGACTGCTATCAGTTCTCTTACCGAATGCCATACAGATGAAACAAAACAGCATGTGACGCTCTGGACAGTACGTCAGCCACCTTCTACTGGTGCCGTCTCTACTACAGAACACTTTCTGCACCACTGGATTGCTACTTTTTTGCTGAGCATGGTAATTTAAAAATGACTGGAGATTTTTCTGATCAGGTTGTGAAAAAAAATCAGTTATTTGACTGGCACACTCATAGCTCTCAACAGCTGTTTCCCTCTCAGGTGATCCTGTCTTTGGGCTGACATACTCCTCACTCTCTACAACCTTTTCCCTCTCAGGTGGTCCAGTCTTTGGTCTGACACACTCCTCACTCTCTACAGCCTTTTCCCTCTCAGGTGGTGCAGTCTTTGGTCTGACACACTCCTCACTCTCTCCAGCCTTTTCCCTCTCAGGTGATCCTGTCTTTGGTCTGACACACTCCTCACTCTCTCCAGCCTTTTCCCTCTCAGGTGATCCTGTCTTTGGTCTGACACACTCCTCACTCTCTCCAGCCTTTTCCCTCTCAGGTGGTCCAGTCTTTGGGCTGCCTGAATTGGTCTGGCTTTCTCCCTGAACTGACCAGCTGGACTTGCCCTGAACCTGTCTGGGCTGGACATAGGGAAAGCATATATCATTGGATGGGGAAATAACTCAAAACCACAGAATAATGTACAAGATAAAAGATTAGTTCATATTGAACGAAACGTTCGTGAGTGTAACAACACTAGTGGCTTTGCCATGTTTTCATTATGACACTTACTAGTGTTTTCCAATGCAAAAAAGTCAGATCTTTGTGACAATACCTGAAAATGCTCAAGACAGCACTATACACAGCCATTTGAAAACTATAGTAAAAGTAACACATTTACACAGAAAAGTTACACACAAATTATGAAATAGTTATCACCTCAGTAAACAATAAATGAATTGAAAGATTACAATAAATACAATGGCAAATATTGCAAATTAAACTAATTATTTCCTATAGGTTTACTTGTATTTTGTGATAAAATTCAAAGTATCTCATCTGTATTTACAATATAGCTTGATTCTGCATCTCTACTTACAGCTCGTTGGTCCATGTGAACGTTTACTGTTGCTATGGCAACAAGAGACCGCTGACGTTAGCAGCTCTTAGCTAGCCTAGCTAAATCATCTGAACAATAATATGAATAACCCATAATATCACAATTCAGCATATTTAAACAAAATCAACCACAACTACCAACATTCACAGCCCTTCAACTCTGGGCTAATATGTTGTCACAAGTAGGACTATGCAGTTAATTAGGTCACATCACATTTTTTGGACATGTCTCAAAAATGTAGCCTAGCCAGCCCCTGGCTAACGTTACTTACCATGTATGCCTCCACTCGCTCGTCTCCTTGCGCAGCAGCACCTGCTGGGGTGGTGACCCCGGCACCAAATAGGTCCGTCAATTTAGAATATTTAGTAGCCTCCACCTCCAGAGACTTCAGCTTTTTAAGTCGCAGTTTTTCAGCACCACCCGGGCGTTTCTTCCGCTTATCCATTTTCAGCTCAGCACAGCAGCAGCCCGTCCCGCGACTCCCGCCAATGCTGCCATGAGGTCCCGCCCCACCCTGGTTTGTGTTGTGATTGACAGCTCTGTCAGGGCTCTCTGAGCCTGTCAGCCCATGATTGATTGACAATGACAAACAATAGACCAATAATATGTGTCGATGCTGGCAACACACTGCTAGCCCTCTGTAGCCAATTGGCCGGCCCAATTGGAGGGAATTTAGAGGAAAAAAAGAAAAGAAAAAAAAACAGACAGGACCGGCCCACATTGGGTCAACGGCCCACCGGGACGATGCCCGGTATGCCAGATGGCCAGTCCACCCCTGGATGGAGTGTAGATGTGGAAACAGCTGCATTCGATCAGCTGACTGTTTTTACAATAAAAGTAGTTTCTTAGTGAATGTCATGTACTGGTCTTAAAATCTCATAACATCAGCTTTTAATGTTCCTCTTGGATGTTCTTCTTGACCCTCAGAGAAGGAGAACATGTCGTGTCTTTCAGGCATGTCCTTTCCTAACAAAAATGACATGAAACATAAAACATATTATTGCAGAACAAGTGTGTTATTTATGAAAGCGGTGTGTTTGTGTGTTTAGGGGCTGTAGATATAATTATTTTGTAATTGTAATGTTTTTATTTTATTTTAACAGTGAGCAATCATATTATGAATGAACAGTATGAAGTTCATCAACATTGAAATATATGTTATTATCAAAATAATATTTAACTGTTACAAAACGTAGTGTAACTGTAGAAGCTTGCTCTGTTGTCTCACTGAAAGAATAACTTTTACCACGTTTTTAAAGACAATATTGAGAGATAAATAGTAGCAGTACTCACTGTGTTAAATATCTTTGCCTTCAATACATTAAATTAGAAAGCTGACAAAGTCATATTGCTAAATATCTAAATGTAACTTTTTGCATGGAATAAACCCACAACTTAACTGATGTGTAGGTGATCTGGTATTTAGTATTGTTTATTGGAATGTATATCAGTGTATTCAAGTCAATACTTCATTTATTTAAACCAATATCTTTCTTGATTCTTTGTACCTGTGCTGAAGTTCACTGCTGTGAGGAGTCCAGTTCTGTCTCTCACTCTCTGGTCCAGCCTGTCTGCATCACCTGGACACCTTAAACAAACAGATATATATGTAAAGTACCATGTGTACAAACAATATAACTGATTCTCTTCTGTTGAACATGTTGGATTGTGTATTGTCCGAGTCAGGGTCCTTTTTATTTTACTGTAACTTTGGAAGTTGTGTTACCAATGCTTACTGTTTATTTGATACCCATTTGGTAATGCAATTAATAAAAACAACAAGGTTTGGGTTCGTTCTTCAGATGACTGTGACGTTAACGTGTAAGCTCGATAATGAACTCCAGCTCAACCAACCATATTGTAATATCTAAGTAATCATCTTGAAATATGACATTAATAATTGTAATATACACACATCTTATTATGAGGTTGATTTCACATACACTACTTCGACATTAGCTTGTCTACATACTCTAGCATAGCCAATTTAAATTAACCTTACATGCATCCAGTTCTACCTACATAATAAAATATCTCTAAGTTACAAGGATGTAACCTTATTTTATCAACCTCAAACAGAAGCCGTTTGTTCAACAGTATTATCCCACTTAACGCTTAACACTTGTCTATTTCGTTTTAACCTTTATATATACAGTCTATGATTTTAACTTGGAGGCTACGATTAGCATCGTTAGCACCGATGTAGCTACCACTAGCTTACATGCTAACCCAAGCCTTACCATTCATTACGTAGCTGATTAAAATCATTAACACATAAATAAAGCACTCGAATTTTACTTACCGCATTCATGCACCGTCTGTTTTAACGGCAGAGCGAGTCACAATAGTCCGATATATAAGCATGAAGAATAAACAACCACGGCCGGCTACAAGTTGTGTTTCCTGGATGAGCTGAGCAGGCAGAGTCCCTGTAGCTAGCTTCACGGAGCAGCTAGCAGAGAGACAAGAAGCTAACAGCGGCAGGCACTTGACAGAGCCGTCACTCAATGTGACCACGCCCTAATTTATGCACACACTTTAAGACCTAATATAAATAAAAGGGTCGCGTTAGAAAACAATTCACTCACAGATCCATAATCATGAAGGTGGAATCTAACTATATCGATAATAAAAATGTATGGAGCCAGGGGTAGAAACATGTTTTTTTCTGCTGTAAAGTTGGGCATTTTAACATGGGGGTCTATGGAAATTGCTCCTTTCTGCAGCCATCGCCTATCGGCCAATATATGAACTGCAGTGTGTGGCACTTCCGTATTGGCTTCCCGGCTCTTCCCCAGAGTTTGCCGCTTGGTTAAACCTGGATATTTTTTTTTTTTACATGACAGACGATATAGCTGACATCTAGAAAATGTACTTTGACAAGCAAAAAACCTTTTTTTGTAAAAATGTTTACTTACCAGACCACAATGAGTATGTCTCTTTCACAGGCAATGATAAATGGTTGGAGCTTGCATAATTTATGGTCACTTGATTACAACTATAAGGCGTTGCCTGGTTACAGGGTGTGGTTCAACTTACCCACTGGTTCAACTTACCCCCTTCTCCCTATTTTCTTCTGCAGTTATTCAAAGTTTTCCACTGAAAAAACTTTGAATAACTTTTCAGAATTTCAGGTCTGACATTGTGTGATTCTTTCTTTTTCCAAATCACCCCTTTTGTGGTCGCTGAAAAGCCCGGGAAAGATCTTCTCGGGCTGAAACCTCGACATATATTATTAAGATCTACTGTCAGCTCTTATTACTTGCAACATTTTTCAAGACAAATACAATAAACGATCTTGGCATTAAATCCAGAGAGGAGGGGTAAAAGGGTCCAGTCGCTGAAATCACATGTTGAGACTATATCCTAAATAAACAATTAAACAAAAACTGCCAATTTGCAATGTTTGGGGACCCTCATGACTGTAGTCATCATCCATCTCACACAGGTTTCAGGATGTAATGTCTTTAAAACTGACACATATCAGGTATGAACTGGGGCAACTCAGAAATGATTTGCTTGCATCTTCCTAACCTATTCCCCCCTATATTTTTTATTTTTATATATATTTGTTGGTTTAATATAACTATACATCACGTTTTTATTAGTAGGCTATTTATAAACAGCTTTCAGCAGCTTTCCAGCTTTGATGAAAATGGGTGAAAGGGTAGTAGGGATCCTTACACATGACGGTTTAACGTACACTAATAAATAATTAAATGAATACAAAACTAAGAAAACATGGCACTGCACCAAGGTGAAAAAGGCTTATTTTTCCATCAAGCACTGTTTTTAGAAGAGTGTCTTCTACATTGCCCCCTCTACCATGAACAAGCCTCTGGGAGGGGAGGCATCGGCACGCCTTTGTTCTGCTGGTTAAACATCTGAAATCATCCTGTCAAAGCATTTATCTCAGTTTCTGTCGTGAGCCCACACCCAAATCTCCTGATCTGTTCATTACAATATGCAGATACACTGGCTAATGTAAGGCCTTAAGCAAGATGTAGTCATCATTAAGTCCATCGTTGCAGATGTGTGGTGAGGGAAAGTGATCCTGATTATTTGGCAATGTCATTTTTACTTATTTCCACCAATTCATGTATTGGTTGTTGTTAAATACTCTTTAGTACTTTCTATTTAGTCTACTTACACACCTCACTGACAAATACTTTTTCGAAAATCTCTTAAAAAAGCAAGTTAACCCTTGTGCCCTCCTCGAATTTTCAACCTTTGGACAAAAATGTACACGCCCATAAATGTACACGCCCATAATAACTGCTATTAAATCATCATACATCAATATATTTTTCTACTTTTTGTTTCATGAATCACATAAACAACTTATAACGTACTCAAAACTACCAAACATTCAATCATTTTCAGGATTTTAACCCTTTAAACGCCTGTTTCATTAATTTAATTATTTCATTTTTCATTCTCAAAAATGCCTCATTGACTTCCATTCAGACCACATTTTTTGATCTCACTGCCATTGCAGTATAAAACCATGCATTTTGTAATGTCAGAATTTCATTTAGAAGAAAATTAGTGATATTTGATATTTCTACTCTATTCCAACAGATTACACAATTTTCCCACTGTAGGCCAGTTATATTATGGAGCCGTGTGACTACCAGGGGGCCTCGAGAGTGGTGTGTGTGTGTGTGTGTGTGTGTGTGTGTGTGTGTGTGTGTGTGTGTGTGTGTGTGTGTGTGTGTGTGTGTGTGTGTGTGTGTGTGTATGTGTGTGTGTGTGTGTGTGCATGTGTAGGTGTGTGTGTGTGTGTGTGTGTGTGTGTGTGTGTGTGTGTGTGTGTGTGTGTGTGTGTAGGTGTGTGTGTGTGTGTGTGTGTGTGTGTGTGTGTGTGTGTGTGTGTGTGTGTGTGTGTGTGTGTGTGTGTGTGTGTGTGTGTGTGTGTGTGTGTGTGTGTGTGTGTGTGTGTGTGTGTGTGCGTGCGTGTGATTTCCAGCAGCAGACCAGCAGGTCATGCAGCATGTGACCTGGTGCTCTCTCAGGTGATAGAACAACAATTGTGTAGGCATGTGCACAACCAGCACACACCTCTCCTTCCTCTGTGTGTGTGTGTGTGTGTGTGTGTGTGTGTGTGTGTGTGTGTGTGTGTGTGTGTGTGTGTGTGTGTGTGTGTGTGTGTGTGTGTGTGTGTGTGTGTGTGTGTGTGTGTGTGTGTGTGTGTGTGTGTGTGTGTGTGTGTGTGTGTGAGAATCTGTAAGCATGCACGGATCATTCCATGGGAAAAAAGGCCATCTTTTGAGGGATGTGTTTGATGTGTCTTTGAAGAGCTGCTTGATTACTCAAAAACAAAAAACAACTGTTAGTGTGTTATGCACCTGGCTGCCAAAGATAAAAATGTGATCCATTAATATTTTAAAATGCCTGCACAGTGCACAACTCTGTAAATATGTGAGTATAAGTTAAGCTGTGCTCTAGGAAATACTTTGTCGAGGATGCATGACAAAAGAGAATCGGATCCTATACTGTACATTTCCTCAATAGACATAAGTGCAGCACTAACATTATTAACTTAGTGTTTTTGTTGACTGATTCTGAGTCGGATACCACAAACCAGAGGCTTCTAGTTAATTTAATCAAACCATCATTGTTGCCATTAGTTATACTTGTAAATTCCCTGATATAAATAAATAAGTGTGCTTTGAAAAATGTTTGATTGTTTTATCTCTAGCATTAAGTTAGTTGAGCGGATCTCTTTTGTCACGTGAGGAAATAATGCATCTCTTCAAATAACATTGACAAGGACTTAAAATACAACATAATAAAGGTTAAAAGTGTAAATTGCTGTTAACCCTGTTTCATATGCTATTGTCCTTTGGTCATCTTTTACGTCATGGCAGGTATGACAGTGTGGTGATACCACGTCACATGTTTGCAGTAGCATTTGTCAAAGAAGCTGTGCCTAAAATTAGTTGCATTGTACCTCAGGACCAACTTCATTCTTTGTAATAACAAAGCAGAACAAGTCCTGCAAGTTAAGGGTTTAAAAAGAAGAATGTCTGGTCTCTCTCAGAAAGCCCTCACTCACTGACAAGTGTTCACTTCCATCTTCACATCTTCAAGGTGTGTTGTGCCTTCTTTGTGTCAGTTTCTACCATTGATTAAACTGCTTCAAATTTAACAATATTGCTGCACAATTGGACTTGTAACTACAACGAGGTAAGAATATTCACCTTCATGTTTTATACATTTCAACCTTTAAAGAAATCAACCATGACCAATATCTGTTCATATTTATATTTTAAAATAGGCTGTCACTAAACCACATGGTATGCAATTTGGTATAATGATGAGTTCAACATAAATGCCTAGGTAAAACCTTTTAAACAGTGGTTTTTCTGTTCAAGTTTTTTTTAATTAGAATTAATCTGTTTTGAATGAATAACTTCCATTTGGGCTCGGAAGTGCATCAACTGATTTCTAACTTTAATTCACAATCTACACTTTTCCTTTAATATGTGTACTGCTTTTAAATTGCACATTTCTATTGACTCTTACTATTCAGGTATTTGCTAAGACACATCTTTGATTTTCATTATTTTTAATAACAAAAAAAATCCTGACAAACAAAGCATTAATAGGTGTAATGCATGTTATTCTGAAGACTGGAAAGGTTAAATAATAATTAAACAATATAATTAACATAATGGATTGCAATGCTTGGCTTGTTAGGGTGGGGCCGTGCTATAAACCCGTTTGTTGAGTAGGCATTTCAATTAATTTAACTGTTGTTGCTTTTATTTAACAAATATAAATCACTATTTATGATGGAAAATAACCAAATGGTTCCTAATTGGACAACATAATAAAGTATGTATTCTGATATTCGAATAACTTCAAATCTACAAATCAGGTTTATCACAGACACTAATGAATCCTGGTCTGAAAGGTTGATACAATTGGTTTTCTGTTAAATATGAATTCAATGTTCAATATAAGATTTTAGTAAAATGTTAAAGCCCTGTGGTGTAAGAATCAGAGTCCAGATCACAATCAAATTTGGATAAGATCATTTAACTAGGCCATTATATGTTTGATAAAATACATGTTTTTTTTTAATTATTAGTCTTGTTGGCAGAGCATACACCTACATACACCATTACAGAAACTGGAATAGCCTGGCAGGTGCTACACCATCTGACGATGTGAAATACAAGAAAGTTACTGAAACGCGTCACTCAACAATGTTGACACACCAGATTCTGCTTGTCTAACACTCACAATGTTCACAGTCATTCAAGCATCTGCTAAATTGCGAGGTAGAGTTTATAATCAATGCATTGGGACACAGAGGACAAGGGTAGAAAACCATAGTCAAAAGCACTTTGGTAATCTCTGTACTAATTACTTATGTGCAAGATGAAATATCCGTGAATTATTATTCCCAAAGGATTTGTAAACCTTGAGAACAATATTTGTATTAAACATCTAAAATAATAACATAGATAGATGGATCAAATTTGTAAAAATGTTTAACATAATTGCTATTATAAAGTTTCACCTGATGATAATAATACCCCGAAAATGGCTAATAAATAACTTGTAAAGAACCATTGAACAAGATAGATAGCTAGAAATGTGTAAATTGTTAATAATTGGTGTATTTTCCATCTATTTTTGTGATGTTTATAGATGTTTTACAAACATTTTCATGCAAATCATTAATAAGCTCTTAATGAAAGTGATTTTAAAGGATATACTTTACGTTTCTGTTGAATTGTATTTAGTTAAATATAGTGTTGTTTCTTAAATGTTGCATTCTAAGAGATATAAATGGGAGCAACAAAATATTACAAATACCTTAAACTATAACCTCAAACCGGTCATTCAGTTGAATAACCCGTCTTTAAGCATCAAACATGTGATGGTAGGATTAACTGTGGAGCTGTTTTGACAATTAACAGTGTAGATTTTGCATATTACAATATATATTTTTTTCTTTTATTTCACAGGAACGGGAAAAAGAGAAGATGATTATTTTTATATTATTTCTCTTATGTGCAGGTATTTATTTGAATGTATGTGTGTTTGTGTGTGTGAGAAAGAGAGAAAGAGGGGAGGGAAGTGGGGGGAGATTAAGGGACAATTGAATTTAAATGTAATATTATTTTGAATCAAACTGAATTAAGTTGGTTCATTGTGACATTTTCTTTACAGGAGAGGTAAGAACAACGTCGGCCTCAACCACTAGTGCAACAACAGGTAACATTATGATACTTCTGTACATTCTTTTAAGACAACAGCAATGAATGAGAACACAATATGTGCTGGCAGGTATTCTTATTGACCAATCATCAAGTGTAAAATATCGAGTTATTAACTTTGCCATAGGCTTTGATTATTAAATATGTTATATGAGTTCTAATGAATGATTTAGGTTGATCTGCCGAATAAAAGTGTATTATTCCTTGTACATTTGATTGTATCAGTGATGTATAAGGATCAACTAGGGATCAACCCTAAAGCAACCTTTGGAGGAATACAAAAGCATGATTGGACTTCTACAACAATTTAAAAATGTATTATCATGTGTTACTTTAATTTTTCTCATGAACATTTTGTTTTGCAGTTGACTCAACCACATTACCGGTCAACCTAACATCCACAACAGGCAATGGAACCTCAAATCCACCAATCACCACAATGTCTCCAGGTAAATCAACTTGTCCCTCAAACACAAATAACAGTGCCATTTAATTGTATTTCATGCAACCTTACCTTCACCTTACCTTACAGTGAATGCCACTTCGCCAATCAACATAACTTCACCACCAATCAATGTGACATCACTACCAGTCAACATGACTTCCCCAACAGTCAATCCAACCTCTCCAACTGTCAACATGACGTCACCACCACTGAATATGACTTCCCCACACTTCAACATGACCTCAACAGTCAATCCAACCTCAAAACCAGTCAACATGACTTCATCACCACCAGTCAACATTACTTCAACACCAGGTAATATGACCTCAGCAGAAAACCCCACCTCATCACAAGTAAATATTACTTCAACACCAGTAAACATGACATCAACATCAGTCATCATGACATCACCACAAATCAATCCCACCTCATCACCAGTCAACCCCATCACATGACGTCACCACTACACAACATCACCTCACTTCCAGTAAACTTCACCTCATCACCAGTCAACCCCACCTCATCACCTGTCAACATGACATCACCACTTCTCAACATGGCATCACCAGTCAACCCCACCTCATCACCAGTTAATATGACCATATTAATATCACTTCCAAATATTACTTCACCACCAGTCAACATGACATTGACATTCAACCCCACCTCACCACAAGTATACATGACTTCACCACCATTTATTCCCACCTCATCACAAATTAACATGACATCTGCACTCAGACCAACCTCATCACCAGTCAACATGACATCAACATTCAACCCCACCTCATCACCAGTAAACATGACATCATCACTACTCAACATTACTTCACCACCAGAAAACATGACATCACCGTTCAACCCCACCTCATCAACAGTCAACCTTACATCACCACCTGTCAACATGACATCACCATTGAACCCCACATCATCACCAATTCCCATTACTTCACCACCAGTCAACTCCACCTCATCACCAGTCAACATTACTTCCCCAACAGTCAACATTAAGATCACTACACATCCTGGCCACCCCACCTCATTACCGGTCAACATTACTTCACTGTCAGTCACAATAATGAAATGAAATAATGGCTTTAATAGGTAATTCATGCTCTTCAACAAATAAAATATAACTTAAAATCCAATAAAATAACTTCAAATAACTTTACCACTAGTCAATGATGATGATCATGATTCTATTTATGTAGCTCGAATTACACCAACAATATACCAACAATTTATGTTCTCATTCATAACACTCCGTTCGATGTCTCACTATGGGATGCGCCTCATCGCGGAGCAAACAGAAGCATCAATCTCATTACGCCAATCCTGATTGGCTGGTGATCTTGACGTCAACGTCAGGGGAAATCACCGCCTATAAGTAGCTTTCGCCACAACGCATGCGTCATTCAAACACCTCTTCTCGCTTCAGAGCACAACTTTAATGGTAGCCGGGCTAGCTTAACAGTCCACAGACTGAACCAAAGCTAATTTTCGGTCAACGGGCGTTAGCCGGCTACCCTATTCTGCCTTACAGAAGAGTATGATACTAACACACCAGTTAGTATTATAGTCAACCTCGCCATTCTTCCTCTGGAATTAAGGTAAGATTTTGACTTTCAAGTTAGCAACACACCAGTTGCTAGCTTGTGCTTTTTTCCCTCACTGCCGACACCATGGTAGCGAGGACGTTTTTTCTTTTCTCTTCTCACGGAGGAGAAAAGGATTAAAAGAATATTACCACACCAGGTAATATTCTTTGAGAAAAAAGACCCACACTGCCTTTTTTTCTCCGGATTAAAGACAGATTGGGAACACTTTTTTCTCGACGTACCTGTTAAGAGCGGGTCCTCTCCACGCCTCGCGGCGAACGAGATGGACGCCTCTCTCCCTCACACCAGAGGAGTCAGGGACTCGGAGGCTCGACTCGGAGGCTCGACTCGGAGGCTGCGGGTTGAAGATATCAGGCACAGACTCACACCAGGTCTGCTTGTCCTGCCTCAGGCTGGAACACGCCCAGGAGGCTATTGACAACCCCGGCTCGTGCGGGCATTGTGTCCGCCTCACCATAAAGAGCCTCCGCCGACGGTTAGCACGACAAGCTAGCCTGTCGGGACAGGATCCCCCCATGTCCACTGATTGGCCGGCTGGCAATCAAGACGCGGGGGCGTCCGCCGCAGAGACTGAGTCCCTCACCTTTACGGTCTGGACTCATCAACTGCGGCAGCCGCGGAACCGGATTCCCGCGCCATATCAGGCCGGGACCCGGTGGCGGCAAAAGACGTGGGAACGGGGCCCCACGCTATACCAAGCTGGGGCTCCCGGCTGGACCTCACCATGGTTTCACCCGCGGAGGATGTCCTATAATTGGATTACATGGAGGACGAAGAGGATGCCTCTGAGTTCCTCCTGTCTGATTCGGACGAGCAAGAAGATGACATCTTCGTGTCACCAGCTCAGGCTGCAAAGCCGGCAGCGATGGCTGCTCTCCCGGGCGATAGCACACCAGCTTCGCCCTGTCTAAGCATGGACCTGCAAGCCGTGTGTCAGCGCGCTGCGGCCAGACTAGACATCCCATGGCCCGAAGTGGCCAAGGAGACCTCCAGGTCCCGTGACGAGGGAGAACATTTTTCCCAAACAACGAGGACAAAGAGGCAACTCCTCCCGGTCTTCCCGGAGATGTTGGATGAGGTGTCGGTCTCGTGGAGAGACCGGCCCTTTAGCAACAAGGCCCCAATCCAGGGTGCCTCCTCCCTTGACTGTGACGGTATGGAGAGGCTCTGCCTGCTCTACATACCGCCTATGGAACCGCTGGTGGCAGTCCACCTCCTACCGAGGATGGGCCCGTCACCAAGCAGGAACCCCACACTGCCAGCGAAGACGGACCGATTCCAGTCGACCATGACTGAACGGTCCTACAAAGCCGCAGTATTGTCCACCAGGGCTCTGAACGTTTCCTCGATGCTAACCGCGTACCAAGCGGAGCTCTGTGAGGATCTGTCGAGCAATTCTGGACCGGCCACTCTGGACGAGATAGCCGCGGTCACAGACATTTGTCTCCGTGTCCAACGCTGCGCCGTCCAGGCCACGGGAAAGGTAATGGGGATCATGGTGGTGCAGGAAAGAGCTAGATGGCTCAACCTCACCAACCTCCCGGACCGGGAAAAGGAAGATGTGCTTGATATGCCCATCGTTCCCGAGGGGATTTTCGGCTCCGCTCTCGCTTCCATGCAGAGGAGGTGCGAAAAAGAAGGAAGACGAGGCCCTCCACCGCTGTCTCCCTCGAAGGGTCCAGCCGCTGCCTCCGCAACAGCGGCCCTTCGCCCAAGCTGCTCCGAACCCTGCTGGGTTTACAGTACCAGGTCAGCAGAGGTCGCAGCCCGCCCCGAGTCCCCAGCCCAGGCAGGAGACGAGGGCGAGTTGGCCTAGAAAATCTCCGGTTCCGGCTGCAGCCCAGGCGCAACCAACCCAGAATTTCGGCCAGCAGTCGAGGAGGAAGAAGCGAGCGGCATGACAGCCCCTCCTTTTCCCCTCTGTGACAGAGCTGGAAGTCCCTTCCCCGGCTCGAAACGTGTTCCCGCTGCCTCGAGAGATGCCTCAATGTCATCCTCAAGTCCGCATAAAACACATGTCACATCTTAATTTTTTGAATAAACCATTTCCGCTGACGCATCCAGGCTTCCGCCAAGGGCGCAGCTCAAAAAAATGAAAAGAAAAACAATAAACAGTCCGTTAACCATAAATCCCCTTCTGAGAGCAGCTACGGACTCTCTTAAAAGGCGGATAATAAACGGGTCTGTGAAGGCACCACCGCCACGCGCATGCGCAGTGCCGGTTGGGGCTTTAAGGGCACTACCGTCACGCGCATGCGCAGTGCCGGCTAGAGCTGTAAAGGACAGCCCGCCAATCCTTCCCCTTTTGAGAGCAGCTACGGCATCTCTCAAGAGGCGGATTATTGACGGGTCCGTGAAGCCACCGCCACGCACGTGCGCAGTGACGGTGGGGACTGTTGAAATGGGGTACCACCGTGTTCAGACACTAGAGGGCCCCATAACACAACAAAATAGAGTCTCAGAGGGTAAGAGATGTGACATCTCCGCTGGCTCTAAGGAGCACACAGTGGAAGATGCTCACAACACCTGCTTGGGTTTTCAAGACAGTAACACGGGGTTACAGACTCCAATTCACTGTCACCCCCCCTCGTTTCCCGGGCATTTTGTATTCACAAGCCCGGGGAGAGTCAGCCCATATTCTAGAGAGAGAGATCCTCTCACTTCTAGAAAAGAGGGCTATATCTATTGTACCTGCCGAGCAGAGTCAGAGTGGCTTTTATTCCAAGTATTTCCTCGTTCCCAAACGAGGAGGGAACGGAATTCGGCCAATACTGGATTTGAGGGTTCTGAACAGATATCTAAAAAGATACAAATTCAGAATGCTCACTCACACATCTCTGCTGCGTCTCGTGCGACAAGATGACTGGTTCACATCAGTCGACCTGAAAGATGCGTATTTCCACGTCCCAGTATATTATCCACACAGGAAATATCTGAGGTTCGCATTTCAGGGGATCTGTTACGAATACAGAGTACTCCCCTTTGGTCTGTCTCTCAGTCCAAGGGTGTTTGTACGATGTACGGAAGCCGCGATAGCCCCGTTAAGACAACAGGGTATTCGCTTGGCGAGCTACCTGGACGACTGGCTGCTTCTCGCACAGTCGGAGCAGGAGGCTGTTACGCAGACAAATGTCCTCGTAAAGCACCTGCTCAACCTGGGTTTCATGATAAACACAGAGAAGAGCATGTTGTGCCCCGCGCAGACTATACTCTTCCTGGAGTTACGCCTGAACTCGGTGCCCTTTTCAGCCCGCCTGTCAGCGGAAAGAGTGAAAGCTTTCAGAGCTTGTCTCGCTCAATTCCAGCTGCGCAAACATGTTCTCTTCAGAACATGCCTGCGGTTAATGGGGCTCATGGCGTCAGCCATCCTGGTCGTACAACTAGGACGCTTACACATGAGGGAGTTTCAGCGCTGGGTAGCCGCCTTAAAACTAAACCCGGGTAATGGTTACTGTGAAATGCGTAACGGCACTGCGCCACTGGCTGCACCCGACTTTTCTAGTACGGGGCGTGCCTATGGGTGCTGTCCTTTCACGGAAGGTGGTCACCACGGACGCATGTCTGACAGGTTGGGGAGGTGTTTATGAAGGCCGTCCGGTGAGGGGTCTCTGGAGCAGAGACCTCCAGCGGGCGCACATAAATTACCTAGAGCTTTTAGCAGTGTTCCTCACCCTAAAACGCTTTCTGCCTTTTCTCAGAGGACACCATGTCCTCGTGAGGACAGACAATACGACTACAATATCGTATATAAACCGCCAAGGGGGTTTGCGTTCTCTCCAGTTACACATGCTGGCACGCAAACTGATCTTATGGAGCAGCGGGCGTCTCCTCTCCCTGAGAGCGACGCACGTACCGACCTACTGTCCAGAGGTGCACCACTATACGCAGACTGGACTCTACATCCAAGGATTGTGAGCCAGCTGTGGGTGCGTTATGGTCAACACACTCTCACTCCCTAAGCGTCCAATAGCGACGTTTGGTCAGTGTCCGTGGCGTCCAATTGTGTCGCTCCTAGGCTCCTTCAGCGTCATAAAGGGACGCAAATAGCTTTCAACTGATTGCAATGTATTCCCATCTGCGTCGGGATTTGACGCTCATGGACGCACGGCATTCGTTTATGTCAAAGGTAATGTGAGCGTCCATTCCCAGGAGTAAAGGATGGCAGAAGACACTACACTACCCAGAATCCCCAGCTATCGTTTGGACTACACCATGTGCTCTGTTTGACAAACCCCGTGATAGTCCTCAAGCTCTGTGATTGGAGAGTGTGCTCCGAGGGTTAAGCCGATTCTCGAACAGCACTTGAAATGGGATGGAACCACAGCAGACTGTCCAAAACTGGATTTGAACGGGTCCACCGCGTCCCCCCTCCCCCACCCCGTCCCCCCTCCCCCACCCCGTCCCCAGAACTACACATGCTGGCTATTCTGTTTCGCAACATGTTCTCTATGGCACGTCTCTACTGGGAGTTGTAGTTTTAAAAGACGTTTTCGTATTTCCCATAATAAGAAGTTGCCAGTATTAAACTGTGTACATCCCTGGAGGTTTAGGGGAAAGGAAACACTCACATTTAAAACATATAATTAATAAATGGGTGAAAATTGCTTGTGCCCATTATGGGCAGTATTACTATATATACCCACATGCCAGCTAAGGTCAGAAGAGCTTTATTTAACAGCTGGTCTTATGTGTGTGACCCCTGTTGCATGATAACATTACATTACATTAATTGATAAGCCTGAAACATGCACTTGTCAAGGTTCAGAGGCACATTGTGCAAATATGGCAGTAGCCATCGATCAGCTTAAGATAAGATATACTTTATTGATCCCAAGTTGGAACATTTGCGTTACATCAGCATGTGTAACAGTTAAATATGCAGTGGTGTTTATTTGTAAATCATTTAGTATAATCACATAAATTCTGTGTTTTATATTCAACAATTCTGTGTTCTTTATTTATTGATTGTTCAATACCTGACAAGGCCGGAGATGAAATATCTACATACATCTTATAAGAGTAATACATTATGTATAATATCAGTTAAAATAAGTGCTTCAACATAGTTAACATTGCTGGAGGTATGCACAAATATTGATAGATGTCTTGTAATGCACTATTGAGGAACCTGCAACCCAAGTTTTTCATTCAGTGCAGAACTACACCACAGTTGTGTAGGCCTATATGATATGTCAATAAACCTTAGAAAATCTTGAAATCTTGAAAGGGATGTGCAAAATAGTCATTACATACAGTCTTTAATTAACAATTAGTAGAGAATAACGATAAAAAAAAAAAAAAAAATAAAAATATTGAAATTCAATAACATGCTTTAACCACCAGGTGTCCCTTTATATCAACTGTGCACCTTTATGGTGTAAATACAGCCTATCTACCAATTGGATCAAATATAAAAGTGAGCCGAATTAGTGTTGATACTGCAAGGAGACGCATTGTGTGAAAAGAAATGTAAGATGTTGTTTAATGGCTGATATATTTATGATCCACGTCACGTTTTCAGTTCCTCATGTTTGTCTTCTCATCAGGGCTCTATAAATACAGAACTACGGCAGATATGTAATATGTAATGCAGTCGAACCGTGTATTACAATGCCGTTATGTGATGACTTTCAAAGAGAAAAGCAAGCACACTCGGAATAAGGTATTATTATTATTTCGGTCTGTTTCCGGTATTTGTTAATGACGGTGTGCTCTGAGATGTGAGACTGGAATTGCACAGGGGGGAAATAACGTAGGCTATCTTTAGATGCGGATTTTGTTAAACTAATATGTTTAGGCTGTGGACCAACACTATACATTGACGGGGAAGGGGGTAGCAATAAAGATAACACCATTAAACAGTTACACAACATAACAGAAATAATATCGATAGCAGCGTCCATAGCAACGACCTTGGTAACAATGAAAACGTCGCGATTTCCTGAAGTAATCTTCGTAATAACTAGCAAACTAAAGATCATGTACATCCACTGCACACATAATCTGAAATAACAAGTATTTCTATATAATAACTATAATAACATATTTCTCGCATCAAATGACATCAAAACGCATTGTAATGGCCAAACTAACTTTAAAATAGGCATTTTACACCTAGAATAAAATGAAGTTCGGCCATGTTTTCTTTTTCTGCAGGGAGACATTTGAAGATCACGTGACATAGACGCCAGCCATCGGAATGAATGGTGAAAAAAACGGGGTTTGTCAAACAGAGCACATGGTGTAGGCCAAACGATAGCTGGGGATTCTGGGTAGTGTAGTGTCTTCTGCCATCCTTTACTCAGAAAATATATTTGTTTCTCCGAATCGAAGGGGAAAAATACAAAAGCATTGCACACAATTTAAACCAATCAATGTTGTGTAATTAACAAGGATAATCTGGTGTTTTTTAGTCGATGAGTAGTGCAGATATCACTGTAAAATCAATTGACAGTAAGAGGAGTACTTACTTCCGGGTGTAAAATTCTCCGTTATCCAATGGGAATGGACGCTCACATTGCCTTTAAGGGCAGCCGGCATAAACGAATGCCGTGCTTCCATGAGCGTCAAATCCCGACGCAGATGGGAATACATTGCAATCAGTTGAAAGCTATTTGCGTCCCTTTATGACGCTGAAGGAGCCTAGGAGCGTCACAATTGGACGCCACGGACACTGACCAAACGTCGCTATTGGACGCTTAGGGAGTGAGAGTGTGTTGTTATGGTAGAGCCACGGTGGACCTGTTCACATCAAAAGAAAATGCTCAATGTCAGCTGTTCTTTTCGATGCGCGACTTAAACGCACCGTTAGGCGTGGACGCACTCGCACACGTTTGGCCTTCGGGCCTTCTGTACGCGTTCCCACCCCTGGCTCTGATTCCCCAAACTCTAGCCCGAGTGAGGGAACAACGCCACACACTTATCCTGATAGCTCCGCACTGGCCCGCTATGTACTGGCTGGCGGAGATTTATCAGCTGCTGTGCGGGCAGCCATGGCAGCTCCCACTACGCAGGGACATACTGTCCCAGGCGGGGGGGGGAGATTTTTCACCCACACCCAGAGCGCTTGGCCTTATGGGCCTGGCCCGTGAGTGGTACAACCTGAATACAGTGAGACTCCCTCATAGGGTGATAAACACTATTCAGAGTGCGAGAGATTCCTACACCAGGTCTCTCTAATATAGTGCTGTTACTGGTCCTGGCTTCCGCCAGGCGAGCCAGTAATGTTTTCATGCACTATCTGTACATGTACCCAATGGACATTGAGGCATTTCCTCCGCCGCTGGGTCCCTCCGGGGAACAGCAGCGGGATTTGCTGTGTCCAGTTCGTGCTTACGCACCTGTATGGAGAGATCAGGGGTACTTGTCATAATGACCAACTCCTGGTGTCCTGGGCTAACGCTTATAAGGGCAAGCCTGTTACTAAGCAACGGCTCTCCCACTGTCTGGTGGAAGCTATTGCTTTGGGGCCCATACGAGTCAGAGTTCGCAGGCACCCTCGGGTCCGCGAGCTCTTTCGACTCAGGGTCTGGCTGCATCCTGGGCTCTGTCCAGGATGTCTCCCATCCAAGACATCGGTGCAGCGGCGAGCTGGTCCTCGCCACTCACTTTTGTCCGCCTCTTAGCAGGCTAGGCGTTCTGCTCCCGGTGTGACTCAAGCAGTGCTGGGCACCTGGTTGAGTCAGAACTCTACCTGTTGAGTTCTGGTTGGTTTGGTAATTTTCGAGATAAGCTCGTCTGGCAATACGGGAGCTACAATTTCCCATAGTGAGACATCGAACGGAGTGTTATGAATGAGAACTATAGGTTACTTACGTAACCCCAGCACTCCGAGTAACATGAAGTGAGATGTCTCACCAGACGGCCCTCCTTGCTACGGGGAAGCGAGAAGAGGTGCTTATTTTGAATGACGCATGCGTCGTGGCGCAGGCTACTTATAGGGGGTGATTTCCCCTGATGTTGACGTCCTGATCACCAGCCAATCAGGATTGGCTTAATGAGATTGATGCTTCTGTTTGCTCCGCGATGAGGCGCATCCCATAGTGAGACATCTCACTTCATGTTAATCTGAGTCCTGGGGTTACGTAAGTAACCTATAGTTTTCGTTGGACCTCTATCACTGACTTCAATTTCCAAATGTGTTAATACTTGTCTTGCTGTAATGATATATTCACTTTCAATTAATATTTTATAAATGTTAAGGTAATGCAAGCACTCCACCTGTCACTGGAACATCATCACCACCGAGCATCACAACTACAAGCTTTCCAACTGCAACTACAACCCCAACAGAGCCAAAGATCAAGTTGGAATTTAAGATCCAGCAAACCTTTACTCCTCAACTTGCAAACACATCTTCACCAGAATTCCTTGAATTAAAGAACACAGTGACTACAGCGGTAAGTTCATATTAATTATTTCCACAGATTTGGTGTCTTCCACTATCCTTTGCTGCTTTTATTAAAAAGCACAAATCTCAAATGATAATTGTCTTCTTTCATATTTATTCTGAAATAATTGAACGTTTTTCAACTAAATTCATTCACAGCTCGACATGGTCTATTCAGAACAATTTGGATCCAGCTTCAATCGTACTGTCATCAACAGCTTCAGGTATAAAACAATTGCTTGCCATTACATTTTAAAAATGCCTGTTGTACTTGTTTGCTAACATATACAATAGGACAATAGGGCATCAAATATGACTTAAAGAACTATTTGTGTTACAGTCAAGGATCTGTGGTGGCAGATGTTGATCTGATATTCAATGAAGGGAATACATTACCGGATGCCACTGTTGTGGCTGACACATTGGTGACTGCCTCTTCCAGCTCCAATTTTTCTCTCAGTGTCAACACATCTTCTATTTCTACAACAGGTAAGACTTGCTGTATATTCCAACTGTCAAGTTTGATTATTGGGAGGACATACTGACTATCTTATGACAATAATATGTTTATCAAAATCACACAATAACTTATTTGAACATTTGTATTTGTAGTTGTTTTGGCTGCAACTCCAGCCCCAACCACAGTTGCTCTTTCAACACCACTTGTCAACATCACCTCACCTCCAGTCAACATGACTTCATCACCAGCCACCATTACTTCACCCTCAGTCAACATGACATCAGCACCAGTCAACATGACATCATCACCAGTCACCATTACTTCACCATCAGTCAATATTACATCATCAGTCAACCCAACTACACCATCAGTCCCCCCAACTTCACCACCAGTCAACATTACATCACCCTTCAACCCAACCACATCACCATTCAACATTACCTCACCACCAGTCAACCCAACCTCACCATCAGTTACAACAATGCCCTTGCCTGGTAATACATGCTCTCCCCCAATGGATATACTATATTTTGTATGAACTTAATCATTACTATGCCACTAGTCCATAAGTAATTACATGTTTTCATTTTATTAAAATGTACATATACACAAAACATGTAGCATCAATCTTTTTAATTATTGGACCTCTATCACTGACTTCAATTTCCAAATGTGTTAATACTTGTCTTGCTGTAATGATATATTCACTTTCAATCAATATTTTATAAATGTTAAGGTAATGCAAGCACTCCACCTGTCACTGGAACATCATCACCACCAAGCATCACAACTACAAGCTCTCCAACTGCAACTACAACCCCAACACCAACCCCAACAGAGCCAAAAATCAAGTTGGAATTTAAGATGCAGCAAACCTTTACTCCTGAACTTGCAAACACATCTTCACCAGAATTCCTTGAATTAAAGAACACAGTGACTACAGCGGTAAGTTCATATTAATTATTTCCACAGATTTGGTGTCTTCCACTATCCTTTGCTGCTTTTATTAAAAAGCACAAATCTCAAATGATAATTGTCTTCTTTCATATTTATTCTGAAATAATTGAACGTTTTTCAACTAAATTCATTCACAGCTCGACATGGTCTATTCAGAACAATTTGGATCCAGCTTCAATCGTACTGTCATCAACAGCTTCAGGTATAAAACAATTGCTTGCCATTACATTTTAAAAATGCCTGTTGTACTTGTTTGCTAACATATACAATAGGACAATAGGGCATCAAATATGACTTAAAGAACTATTTGTGTTACAGTCAAGGATCTGTGGTGGCAGATGTTGATCTGATATTCAATGAAGGGAATACATTACCGGATGCCACTGTTGTGGCTGACACATTGGTGACTGCCTCTTCCAGCTCCAATTTTTCTCTCAGTGTCAACACATCTTCTATTTCTACAACAGGTAAGACTTGCTGTATCTTCCAACTGTCAAGTTTGATTATTGGGAGGACATACTGACTATCTTATGACAATAATATGTTTATCAAAATCACACAATAACTTATTTGAACATTTGTATTTGTAGTTGTTTTGGCTGCAACTCCAGCCCCAACCACAGTTGCTCTTTCAACACCACTTGTCAACATCACCTCACCTCCAGTCAACATGACTTCATCACCAGCCACCATTACTTCACCCTCAGTCAACATGACATCAGCACCAGTCAACATGACATCATCACCAGTCACCATTACTTCACCATCAGTCAATATTACATCATCAGTCAACCCAACTACACCATCAGTCCCCCCAACTTCACCACCAGCCAACATTACATCACCCTTCAACCCAACCACATCACCATTCAACATTACCTCACCACCAGTCAACCCAACCTCACCATCAGTTACAACAATGCCCTTGCCTGGTAATACATGCTCTCCCCCAATGGATATACTATATTTTGTATGAACTTAATCATTACTATGCCACTAGTCCATAAGTAATTACATGTTTTCATTTTATTAAAATGTACATATACACAAAACATGTAGCATCAATCTTTTTAATTATTGGACCTCTATCACTGACTTCAATTTCCAAATGTGTTAATACTTGTCTTGCTGTAATGATATATTCACTTTCAATCAATATTTTATAAATGTTAAGGTAATGCAAGCACTCCACCTGTCACTGGAACATCATCACCACCAAGCATCACAACTACAAGCTCTCCAACTGCAACTACAACCCCAACACCAACCCCAACAGAGCCAAAAATCAAGTTGGAATTTAAGATGCAGCAAACCTTTACTCCTGAACTTGCAAACACATCTTCACCAGCATTCCTTGAATTAAAGAACACAGTGACTACAGCGGTAAGTTCATATTAATTATTTCTACAGATTTTGTGTCTTCCACTATCCTTTGCTGCTTTTATTAAAAAACACAAATCTCAAATGATAATTGTCTTCTTTCATATTTATTCTGAAATGATTGAATGTTTTTCAACTAAATTCATTCACAGCTCGACATGGTCTATTCAGAACAATTTGGATCCAGCTTCAATCGTACTGTCATCAACAGCTTCAGGTATAAAACAATTGCTTGCCATTACATTTTAAAAATGCCTGTTGTACTTGTTTGCTAACATTTGGGACACTATGAAGGCAATCACAAATATGACCCCAGCTAAAAAAAACTCTCTGTACCTCTGATGACCTGCAAAAAGCAAATGAACTGAATGACTTTTACATGAGATTTGAAACCCAGGACCTCTCCTCTGAAAGTACAGACATCGTAGAGACAATCCCTGCTAGTGACCAGGAT
The DNA here is from genome assembly GCF_902827115.2 of Pseudochaenichthys georgianus. Lineage (NCBI taxonomy): Eukaryota > Metazoa > Chordata > Actinopteri > Perciformes > Channichthyidae > Pseudochaenichthys > Pseudochaenichthys georgianus. The sequence goes on along the minus strand of NC_047503.1, from coordinate 24,899,543 downwards.
GAAAGGGTGGTGATTGACCCTTTAAAGGTCCAATCACTTTTCAAACACACCTGTACTAAGAAGGCCACAGGGCCAGATGGCATCTCTGCATTCCTCCTCAAGACATTTGCAGAAGAACTGACACCAGCATGGTGTCCCATATTTCAAAAATCTGTTGATATTCACACCATCCCCACCCTCTGGAAAAAATCAATAATAAAACCTGTCCCCAAAAAACCTTGTCCAAAGGTAAACAATGATTTTATGCCTATTGCATTGACATCCATTGTCATGAAATGTTTTGAGAGGATCATGGTGCCGCTGCTAAAGATGGAGGTTGATGTACATTTAGACCCTTTTCAGTTTGCCTACAAGCAAGGGCGTGGCACAGACGATGCTCTAAATAGCATCACACACCTGGTCACTAAACACCTGGAAGACCCTAAGGCATATGTACGCCTACTGTTTGTGGATTTCAGCTCGGCTTTTAACACACTGCAGCCTCACATCTTGCTTCAAAAACTGATAAAGATCAGTATAAATCCTTTTATCTTGAAATGGTATTTCTCGTTTTTAACCAATCGCACTCAGCAAGTCAGGGTCAACAATGCCCTCTCAGAGCCCCGGACCATCAGTACAGGAGCCCCCCAGGGTTGTGTGAGCTCCCCGGTCCTCTTCACACTGTACACAAACGACTGTACAAGAGCCCACCCGGAGAATTATATAATCAAATTCTCAGATGATACAGCTATCCTTGGCTTAATGCACAAGGGCAGCAGTTCATCGGCTTATCACTCTGAAATAGAGAGGTTTGTGCAGTGGTGTGATGTTAACCATCTAGTGCTGAATGTGAAGAAGACTGAGGAGATGGTGTGGGACCCAAAGGCAGTGGGTGACCTTAGCCCGGTGGTTATCCACAATGAACCCATAACTCAGGTCAGCTCCTATAAGTACCTTGGTGTCCATCTGGATAATACACTCAGCTGGAAGGCGCATGTTCAAGGTCTGTGCTCTAGACTTCAACAGCGATTGTACTTTCTGCGTCGACTCCGGGCTTTCGGAGTCGACCAGAAGTTCATGTTACTGTTCTATCATGCAGTGTTGGAGAGCATCATTAGGTATGGTATCACTGCCTGGTACGGTAACTTGACAGTGCAGTCAAAGTCACAGATCGCTCGCCTGGTACAGACTGCTATGAAAATTATGGGGGTTAAAAAACACCCATCTCTCCAAAACATATATGAGCAGTCCGTTATCAGACAGGCAAACACAATAGTGTCTGATACCACCCACATACTCCACCCAGAATTCCAGCTCCTACCTTCTGGTAGAAGATTCAGGGTTCCCAAGAGCAGGCTGAACCGCTATAAGCACTCATTCCTACCAATGTCCGTTAAGCTTCTTAACATTCACAGGAAATGAAATGTAGTCAAAAGTCAAATGTAATGAAATGTACTTTTTAAATGTTGGCCATAAGGGTTGTGCAATAGGTCGCCATTGTCAGTATGTGCGTCTGTGTGTATTGTGTTTGTTCAAACGGTATATGATTGATGATATGTGTATGAATGTCCACTATGTTTGTATATTATGTACATGTATGCGGAACTGCTGGACGGAGCCCAGAACAAATGTCCTTACGGGGTCAATAAAGTATATCGTATCGTATCGTATATACAATAGGACAATAGGGCATCAAATATGACTTAAAGAACTATTTGTGTTACAGTCAAGGATCTGTGGTGGCAGATGTTGATCTGATATTCAATGAAGGGAATACATTACCAGATGCCACTGATGTGGCTGACACATTGGTGACTGCCTCTTCCAGCTCCAATTTTTCTCTCAGTGTCAACACATCTTCTATTTCTGCAACAGGTAAGACTTGCTGTATCTTCCAACTGTCAAGTTTGATTATTGGGAGGACATACTGACTATCTTATGACAATATTATGTTTATGAAAATCACACAATAACTTATTTGAACATTTGTATTTGTAGTTGTTTTGGCTGCAACTCCAGCCCCAACCACAGTTGCTCCTTCAACACCACTTGTCAACATCACCTCACCTCCAGTCAACATGACTTCATCACCAGTCACCATTACTTCACCCTCAGTCAACCGAACTTCACCTCCAGTCAACATGACATCACCACCAGCCACCATTACTTCACCCTCAGTCAACCGAACTTCACCTCCAGTCAACATGACTTCATCACCAGCCACCATTACTTCACCCTCAGTCAACCGAACTTCACCTCCAGTCAACATGACTTCATCACCAGTCACCATTACTTCACCCTCAGTCAACCGAACTTCACCGCCAGCCAACATTACATCACCAGTCAACCCAACCACATCACCATTCAACATTACCTCACCACCAGTCAACCCAACCTCACCATCAGTTACAACAATGCCCTTGCCTGGTAATACATGCTCTCCCCCAATGGATATACTATATTTTGTATGAACTTAATCATTACTATGCCACTAGTCCATAAGTAATTACATGTTTTCATTTTATTAAAATGTACATATACACAAAACATGTAGCATCAATCTTTTTCATTATTGGACCTCTATCACTGACTTCAATTTCCAAATGTGTTAATACTTGTCTTGCTGTAATGATATATTCACTTTCAATTAATATTTTATAAATGTTAAGGTAATGCAAGCACTCCACCTGTCACTGGAACATCATCACCACCAAGCATCACAACTACAAGCTCTCCAACTGCAACTACAACCCCAACAGAGCCAAAAATCAAGTTGGAATTTAAGATGCAGCAAACCTTTACTCCTGAACTTGCAAACACATCTTCACCAGCATTCCTTGAATTAAAGAACACAGTGACTACAGCGGTAAGTTCATATGAATTATTTCTACAGATTTTGTGTCTTCCACTATCCTTTGCTGCTTTTATTAAAAAACACAAATCTCAAATGATAATTGTCTTCTTTCATATTTATTCTGAAATGATTTAATGTTTTTCAACTAAATTCATTCACAGCTCGACATGGTCTATTCAGAACAATTTGGATCCAGCTTCAATCGTACTGTCATCAACAGCTTCAGGTATAAAACAATTGCTTGCCATTACATTTTAAAAATGCCTGTTGTACTTGTTTGCTAACATATACAATAGGACAATAGGGCATCAAATATGACTTAAAGAACTATTTGTGTTACAGTCAAGGATCTGTGGTGGCAGATGTTGATCTGATATTCAATGAAGGGAATACATTACCAGATGCCACTGTTGTGGCTGACACATTGGTGACTGCCTCTTCCAGCTCCAATTTTTCTCTCAGTGTCAACATATCCTCTATTTCTGCAACAGGTAAGATATCTCCTAATGTACAAATGTCCAATTTTGTAAATTCTTATAACAAGCACAAACTGAATATGTGATATATAATATAATAACTATTTTAAAGCTATGATATCTCATTTGACAATTGTTATTTTCAGCTGTTTTGGGACCAACTCCAACCCCAACCACAGTTGCCCCTTCAACACCACTGGTCAACTTCACCTCACCTCCAATCACAACAACTGCTCCATCTGCTGCGCCTAATGCAACAGCCGTTTCCACTGCTGCACCAGTTCCTTTAACCACAACGACATCAATCATTTCTACCACATCCAATGAGGGAACCCTTGCACTAACGTTTAGTATTGACCAAACATATACAGCAGATCTCTCAAACTCATCCTCAACAGCATACCAGAACTTGGCTGCAGAAGTGGTCGAAGAGGTAAGATAAAATAAAGGTTCGACATGTATTAATTTAACAAATATATTTAATTCATTCAGCTAACAATTATGCCTAATTTACTTTTTGCAAATATATATACGTATATAATGAAGTCATGTTGTTAAAAGTCCTCCAGTGATCAGATATGACTCCTTCTAAATATCCACATGATTTCAATTGTGGAATCTTAATAATAATAATAATAATAATAATAATAATACATAACACTTATATAGCACTTAAAAACTCAAAGACCCTTACATTTTTAACCTTAAATAAAAACAATTCTCCATCCTTATTTGTTCTAATATTTTTGATTGTAGAGCCTGGTATTTTGTCTTTATCTTGTAAACATATATACAAAGGATTATTTAGGATAAAAAGCCTAAAAACCCAACAGAGCAAAACGTTTTGTGCATGTGTTGTAAGGCATTACAATGTTAATGACATTAATGTCTTCTTTCAGCTCAACAGCGTGTGTACAACTCTGTATGGATCATCTTTCGTTCGCTCCGTTGTTAACTCATTCAAGTAAGAATTTATTTTATTAAGTTACTTGTTTTTTCTGGACATTTGCAAGTCACTTTCTTTTAAAAAAGGTTTTGCTCTCTCTGTTTTTTCATTGTAGGAGTGGCTCGGTGGTTGCAGACACAACCATTGCATTTAAAGATACAAGCTCAGTTCCTTCATCAAGCACAGCTACTTCACAGCTCACCAGTGCATTAACAAGCAACTCTACCTCCCTGAGCGTTATATCAGGCAGTGTTTCTATAAGTAAGAAATTGGAAATTATCAAACTTTATTAATCTGGTCATAAATCCATTGAAATGATATGCATTTTGAAGTGTCAGATTCATTGATAACCCATTTTTATTGGTACAGCTTCTTCTACTGCTTCCACCGCCACACCTACTGCTACAGCTGCCCCTACTGCAGCTCCTACTGCAGCTCCAACTGCAGCTCCTACTGAAGCCCCAACTGCAGCTCCAACTGCAGCTCCAACTGAAGCCCCAACTGCAGCTCCTACTGAAGCCCCAACTGCAGCTCCAACTGCAGCTCCAACTCCAACTGCAGCTCCAACTGCAGCTCCCACTGCAGCACCAACTGCAGCTCCTACTGAAGCCCCAACTGCAGCTCCAACTGCAGCTCCAACTGAAGCCCCAACTGCAGCTCCAACTGAAGCCCCAACTGCAGCTCCTACTGAAGCCCCAACTGCAGCTCCAACTGCAGCTCCAACTGCAGCTCCCACTGCAGCACCAACTGCAGCTCCTACTGAAGCTCCAACTGCAGGACCAACTGCAGCTCCAACTGCAGCTCCCACTGCAGCACCCACTGCAGCTCCAACTGCAGCACCAACTGCAGCTCCAACTGCAGCACCCACTGTAGGGCCAACTGCAGCACCCACTGCAGCTCCAACTGCAGCACCCACTGCAGCTCCAACTGCAGCTCCAACTGCAGCACCCACTGCAGCTCCAACTGCAGCACCAACTGCAGCTCCTACTGCAGCTCCTACTACTGCCACAACAACAGCTTCTACTGATCCTCCTACATCCAGTGAGGGAACTCTTGGCCTTCAGTTCAGTCTCAACCAAACATTTACATCAGACCTCTCAGACTCATCATCAACTGCGTACAAGACTTTGGCTGAAACAGTGATCAGTGAGGTAAGATCCCTTAGCACTTTGATAGTGTACTGCAAACAAAGTTAGATTTTCTGTCACCAATAAACATAAGAATACTGGAAAACACTTAAAATGTTTACTATTGTAAAAATTATCAAATGATCCCTACTATTTTAAATTAACCTGTTAACATTAATGGATATAGACCACATAAATGACATATCCCAGTCATAAGAAGGCAAACAGAAATGTTCAAAACGTTCAATTAAGTTTATTCCGTAGTTAAACCCTTCAGGATCTTTTAAACATACATACAAACAATATATTTTAATGTACACCAGCCATGTTTAAGGAATATATGCAATGTTATAATCCCTACAGTAATCCTGTATTATATTGAAAGGTGTTTTTTTCAGTTTTCTCCGAGTTGGCCACTTCCCCTTAAGTACACTTGAACGCAGATCATAGTGTGTACTAAGTTTGGTAAGCTGCTTATAGATGCTTGTGACCATAGTTTTTATGTTGCATTGCAATTGACAGTAATATTTTCTTTCAGGTAACCAATGCGGCTCGAAAACTCTATGGATCATCTTTCCTTCGCAGCATTATTAACAAATTCACGTAAGACTTACTTTCAGTCCCTGACTTTTTTGTTAGACATTTGCCCTTTCTACTCCCTGTCACTAAGTGTTGCTTTCTCTCTTTGTCACTCTAGGCAAGGATCAGTGAAAGTTGACATGACCCTTGTGTTCACAAATAAAACCTCAACTCCTACAGCAAGCGATGCAACTTCAAAATTCAGCACTGCTCTTAGCTCTTCATCCCTGGATGTTGTACAAGGCAGCGTTTCTGCACGTAAGTGGTTGTAAACTATAACATCAAACTATGAATTTAAGGTGTAATTATTTAGTTCTATTAAATAATAAAACACATGTCACAATGTCATATTTGGGATTCTCTGGTGTATATTAAAGATATAACAGGGCTCAAGATTTGGATGTAGCTTAGCCTTTATTTCCTGCCTCAGAATTCAGTTTTAGTCCAGATAATAACACTGACCACAAACTTTGCTTTTTCTAATATTTCAGAATCAACATCCACTTCAAGCAGTCCCCCTCGGCCCACAATGGGCTCACTGGTCGTGTTTTCACTAACCCTGCTGGCTGTGGCCCTGACGATGACAAACTAATACCCAACATCAACGGCAGATACACTTGGCTAAGAGCTTTTTCTATGCTATCAAGTGGGAACAAAGCAATGTACCACCAAACTGAAAGCAAGACATAACATGTGTGCAAAATGAAATGTACCAATACAATGTTAAATGGTAAAAGGATGTGTACTGTGTGTGCAAATGATTTATTTTGTTCAGTATTTTATACATGTGATGTTACAATCAATTGTGATCAACTCAATTTATTTTTTCTTTTCTTTAAAAATAACTTGTCATTGAGATAAGTAATCAAACATACCATATTTTATACTAATTTGGCTTTTTATAATAGCTTCCATTCAATGTATTTGTTTTGTAAATGCTTATTTTTATGCTATTAGTCACATGTCATTTGTTCCCAAATGTTAAACTGTATAGAAGATAATATAATACATATTTATTTATAATTAAAAGCATAGAAAGATCAAGCAGGACACAAATTACATTAAATGCCATTGTTAAGTGTGAGTGATGGAAGAAGTGTGCAGGTGATGTAGCGTGGTGCCAAAAGCTTGTGTTTTTGTAAAATGATCTTGATGCGGAAAAATAATGATTCATATGACTTCTGAGGCAAACTACCAGTGTAGGACATGTTAGACCATGCTAGTCTTTCCCTTACCCAAACCTTGTCGTTTGTGAAAACATTTTAGTTTCCACAGAATGTCATTACAATACAAATAATTGTCATTGAATTGATTAACACCATTTTTCCTGTATGACTTTGAGAAGGGGAATAATACGTATGTGTATCTTTGTTAATCAATAAAGTATTTAAATGTTACCTAGGGAGTTACTTTACTTTTTTTTTTTTTTTTTTAAATATCTTCTAAACAAGAGTATTTTGTCTCTAATCCAAAGTGTCTCTTGTGTGTAAAGCAATGACTATTTCGCCCAAATTATTTGGCAGGAAATTAACCAAATGTCACATAGAGTCTGAAAGGGTTTTAAAAAACATCTTAGCGCTTCTCACATTTACCAATTTGTTACTTGAACACCTGGTTGTCTGGTGAAGTAGTAACAACACACTTTTTGGGTAAAGAGCTTATACCAGACTGTACTTAGAGTTATGATTGTGTTGTGAATTCTGAACTGGTATATCACTTTTAAGCAAGATTATGATCTTTTTTTCCCAATGGTATCTTCATTCATCAAAGTAGTTAGGAGATGGTTTGAATGGAGGAAGATGTTAACTATTAACGTATAATCCATAACCAATAACGTACCATATAATCAATATTGGTCCGCGTGTACACTTATATCACATGCCAGAGCAACAGAGTTTTAAATTATTTCCCTTTTAGATGTTTGCGAGAGATGAGTGTTAGGCAAACCTATGAGGCAGGAACAAGTCTAGTGTCCGTCCTAATTTTCTTCTATGTCCTAGTGCTTTTGTGGCTGATTGTGTGACGTGGGGTTTTATTAATCCGATTAAAAGACTCCATGTTGGGTGCAGTGCATACATTATTTTAATAATGCTTTGTTAAGTTCAAAGAAATGTACATGCAGTAGGAATGGCACACCAGAAGAGGGCTGCATTTCACCAAGAATCATTAACATCTGTTCATCAAGGTCACAAAGCCCTCACATCACCTCTGGTCATGATGAACATGACTTGATGTCATTTCAAATTTAAATAATTAGCCAGAGCAAACAATTTCAAAGAAAAATAACAGTAACAAGTGAAGTCCAATAAGAAAAAAAGAACATTCCCATTTTTGTCATGCTCTTGAATGAATAATTGTATGCTTCCTTTGCCATTTGCATATTGGTGTTTTTAAATAACCTGTACATGTATTACACCTCTATGTCATGGCAGATGTATTACTCAGGACTCAAAAAGCTACGTTTGTTAGCAATGGGCCCATTCCTAAAAGGCATAGCATGGTCATAGCTACAATGAAAATGTAATCTATAAAATGAAAATGTAATCTACCTGTATGTCATGTATGTCATATATGTTCGGATGAATTAAAATGGGGGACCCTGATGTAAACAAGACAAAATTATTTTTCTGGTCTGCATCCCCTTAACAATTGTGTGTATTGAGCTGTACTGTATTGTACCCATTCTGCAATCTGTTAATAAAATGTTCAATCAATCAATCAATCAATAGGTGACATTAAAATAACAACTTTACTTAACTCAACACTTTACAGATGTGTTTGTTAAAATGTGTCCCGGTGTATGATGATAATTAAAAACGTTTGATTGCTATTGCATATCCATTAAACCAAATTTGAAAAATGAATATACACATCAAGGAGACACTGTTGCATTTTCAAGTCCAGAATAATATATTACACATTTAAATCATGATGTAGTGGTTGTACCATGAATCAATATTACACTTTAATGAAATGTGTAATCATACTAGAGAGGTCACTTTATTTTCCTCCTAATAAATGCAACAAAGCACAGAAATCAACCACTCTTTCGGAAACAAAAGAACAGCTGTGCAGCCAGTCTACTTTGTTTGTTAGACCCACTTGCATTACACATATGAATGACTGGTCTGAAAAAACACTTACTATCCTGCAAATGGGCCTTTTATTGCACCCTTCATTAAAATCCCCCAATGTTTAATTAAAACATGTCCGCCACACTTGAAATACGTCTGTCACTGGCTGAGGCCCAAGGTATTCAAGCTTGGTAGGATTGGCTGTGCTCTACTGCACACTGAAACACATGCAAGGAATGACGAGAGCTGTTTAAGGGTTAATAGTAGGGCTGTCAAACGATTACAATTTTTAATCAGATTAATCACAGCTTCAAAATTAATTAATCATGATTAATCACCATTCGAACTATGTCCAAAATATGCCATTTATTTATGTATATTGTTGTGGGAATGGAAAGATAAATGAAAGAAGGTGGATATATCAATTTAACATACAGTATCTATGTTTATTATAACATTTTTCTGCGTGTCAAAATGAAAGACAACCCACACACCTATCAATCATCAAACCGTGGGGTCTTAATTCATTACGTGTTGATTTCTATCAACGGGTGAGTACTTCAGGAAAGTCGACAGAGGGGGGGGGGGTTAACAGCAGCCCTGTCTGTGCACACGGAGACCGACTCTGTCGTCCGGTGATCTAACCGCCTTCTGGAAAAGCTTCACAAGTACGTCGGTACGCAAATGCGCTTTGTGACACAAGTACGCATTTCAGATTACGCACATAACCTGCGTACCAGTTATGTGCACCCCTGTACCAGAGCCATATTATTACTATGATATGGCTCTGCCCCATAGACTGTATATATAAATGGACGTAGGGTCCGTGACGTCACCCATAGAATTCTGCAGAGTTGCCGTGAAGCCCTTAGTAGGCGGAGTCGGCCACTAACGGCTCAACAGTGACGTCAGAGTTCAACTCCCGCCTTCTCCAGCCTGCTCCAAATAAGGGCAAATAGGCGGAGCCGAGGCAGGACCTGCTGCCACCGAGCTGGAAGTTCCAGAGCTAGCTGAAGCTACCAAGCTAAGCTAACATGCTCCCCATCTGCACGCTGCCGTCGCATTTTACGTTTCTAAGGTAAGCGGCCTTGAAACTATTCAGCAAAACTATAAATAATAATCTAAGTTATTGAGTTTTTAGCATAATACTTAAGAATCTTAAAACCCCTTAACGTTTATGCAATTGTGCTAACTTCAACACTGGAATCAAGCAAATATTAATGTTTGCATGACATTAGTTATTTATATTTTGATATCACTTAACTATACGTTTAATACATTTAAGTCAAGCTAAGGTACATGTGATGGTAGCTAGTTAGTGCTCTTACCTGTGAGGCCTCCTCCAAACAGCATAATAACCAGACTGTATCATTAAAACTAAGTACCAGTTCTAGATCCTTGACTTCAGACAAACAATTCAAAAGACAAAATGTATTTAAAGACCAATCTTTATTTGAAGGTGCCTCTTAACCTGAGATATTAGTTATACAGTAATAGTATTGACAATCTAAAAAAATGGAGCAACTCAACAGTCAACTTTATGTTTCTTATTGTCTAAAGTATTTATTATTTTCATTTTCCCCCTCTCATATTCAGTGTGAACGGATTGAGACAGCATGGTGTCCAGAGAGCTGCAGAGACTTCAGGGAGAAACCTCCGTGTGATGGACGTCCTGTCTGTTGGTTTGGAGAGGACTGAGGGTCTTTCCTCTGCGAGGAGGACCAGGGCTGATGGAGGAGCCCATGCTGGGAAAAGCTGATACCAACTGCACAGGCCTAGTCTGTCACGTTATTTGACTAAATGTGTTTACTTATACATGTAATAGGTTTACACCTTCTGTCCATATGTGCTTTTTATTTAAAACATTTGATTAACTTTTGGTTCACATTTCAATAAATTGTATTTGTATTTGCTCTCCTTTTGTCCATTATTCTTACTGAAAATGTTAGATTACACATTCACATCTGACTGAAGATTGGCCCCATTTATTTGTGACGTTGCAAACTCTGCGGTACAAGGCACAGGTGATGTGAAGCTCATAAAGTGAGGCAAATAGAAATAATCAGCTGATGGAGTGTAGATGTGGAAATAGCTGCATTCGATCAGCTGACTGTTTTTACAATAAAAGTAGTTTCTTAGTGAATGTCCTGTACTGGTCTTAAAATCTCATAATATCAGCTTTTAATTATCCTCTTGGATGTTCTTCTTGACCCTCAGAGAAGGAGAAGATGTCGTGTCTTTCAGGCATGTCCTTTCCTAACAAAAATGACAGGAAACATAAAACATATTATTGCAGAACAAGTGTGTTATTTATGAAAGCGGTGTGTTTGTGTGTTTAGGGGCTGTAGATATAATTATTTTGTAATTGTAAAGTTTTTTTTTTATTTATATGTTATTATCAAAATAATATTTAACTGTTACAAAACGTAGTGCAACTGTAGAAGCTTGCTCTGTTGTCTCACTGAAAGAATAACTTTTACCACGTTTTTAAAGACAATATTGAGAGATAAATAGTAGTAGTACTCACTGTGTTAAATATCTTTGCCTTCAATACATTCAATTAGAAAGCTGACAAAGTCATATTGCTAAATATCTAAATGTAACATTTTGCATGGAATAAACCCTCAACTTAACTGATGTGTAGGTGATCTAGTATTTAGTATTGTTTATTGGAATGTATATCAGTGTATTCAAGTCAATACTTCATTTATTTAAACCAATATCTTTCTTGATTCTTTGTACCTGTGCTGAAGTTCACTGCTGTGAGGAGTCCAGTTCTGTCTCTCACTCTCTGGTCGTCCAGCCTGTCTGCATCACCTGGACACCTTAAACAAACAGATATATATGTAAAGTACCATGTGTACAAACAATATAACTGATTCTCTTCTGTTGAACATGTTGGATTGTCCGAGTCAGGGTCCTTTTTATTTTACTGTAACTTTGGAAGTTGTGTTACCAATGCTTACTGTTTATTTGATACCCATTTGGTAATGCAATTAATAAAAACAATAAGGTTTGGGTTCGTTCTTCAGATGACTATGACGTTAACGTGTAAGCTCGATAATGAACTCCAGCTCAATCAACCATATTGTAATATCTAAGTAATCATCTTGAAATATGACATTAATAATTGTAATATACACACATCTTATTGTGAGGTTGATTTCACATACACTACTTCGACATTAGCTTGTCTACATACTCTAGCATAGCCAATTTAAATTAACCTTACATGCATCCAGCTCTACCAACATAATAAAAGATCTCTAAGTTACAAGGATGTAACCTTATTTTATCAACCTCAAACAGAAGCCGTTTGTTCAACAGTATTATCCCACTTAACGCTTAACACTTGTCTATTTCGTTTTAACCTTTATATATACAGTCTATGATTTTAACTTGGAGGCTACGATTAGCATCGTTAGCACCGATGTAGCTACCACTAGCTTACATGCTAACCCAAGCCTTACCATTCATTACGTAGCTGATTAAAATCATTAACACATAAATAAAGCACTCGAATTTTACTTACCGCATTCATGCACCGTCTGTTTTAACCGCAGAGCGAGTCACAATAGTCCGATATATAAGCATGAAGAACAAACAACCACGGCCGGCTACAAGTTGTGTTTCCTGGATGAGCTGAGCAGGCAGAGTCCCTGTAGCTAGCTTCACGGAGCAGCTAGCAGAGAGACAAGAAGCTAACAGCGGCAGGCACTTGACAGAGCCGTCACTCAATGTGACCACGCCCTAATTTATGCACAAACTTTAAGACCTAATATAAATAAAAGGGTCGCGTTAGAAAACAATACACTCACAGATCCATAATCATGAAGGTGGAATCTAACTATATCGATAATAAAAATGTATGGAGCCAGGGAGAGAAACATGTTTTTTTCTGCTGTAAAGTTGGGCATTTTAACATGGGGGTCTATGGAAATTGCTCCTTTCTGCAGCCATCGCCTATCGGCCAATATATGAACTGCAGTGTGTGGCACTTCCGTATTGGCTTCCCGGCTCTTCCCCAGAGTTTGCCGCTTGCTCTGCCCTGAACTACAGCACAAGTATTCTTCGTCGGGACTTCCTGCAACAACACCACGCCGTTATCAAAGATGTTCTATTGAGAAGACGATCACTACGTGACAAAAGTTTTCAAAACCGTGGCTACTGAAATCAATCTTACTAACTGCTGTCTGTGCAATTTACTCCGCGCGAGTTGGCAGACTTTATTTTACTTTAACATCATTTTTCATGGTGGGGCTAAGCCATTTCTTGGTATGGGTGTAGCCTACCCCAGCCATACCCTGGCGCTGCCACTGGTGGCACGTATGGGGCGGGCCATTCTGCACATGCGTTAAAAGCGTTAAATATTTTAACGCAATTAATTCAAAAAATTAATTACCGCCGTTAACGCGATAATTTTGACAGCACTAGTTAATAGGAAAGTGAAGACGCAGTCATTCAAAACTCATTTATGGGAAAACAATAAGTATCCATGCTTTTTCAATGTATTTACAATTCATTTTGGTTTCCCTTTTTCTTTATTTGTTTTCCTTCTCCGATTAATTACAATTATTATTTTGGCAAGTATTAGGCGAAAACAAACAATAATCAACATTTGTGTGTTGTTTTTGCTTGTTATTTTACATTTCAGTAATTCGCCCACCCTTTGTGAATTCCTCTGTGTATGTATTCAGTTTATCTGGTTGTAATGGAGTTCTGGAAAAGCAGAGAAGGGGTTTCTGGCTAAACTTCATTTATGTCCTGGGTGCAAAGAAAAGGGAGAATTACGCTTTAAATCATAGTGAGCTCTGTGCAAGGGTCATTCTTTATAAATAGCAGAGGTTGTTTCTGTGTATGTGTGAGTGTGCCAGTTAACGTTTATATGAAATACTCCTAAAAGGGACATACATGCCTGAATCAAATATCATTCCATTCCATTATACAGTTGTAGGCAATTTTCGCTAAAAAACAAAACGTGTAGTTTTTTGGTGGCACTACAAGAGATCACTGCCTCTGGGGACCATGCATGTACGGCAGGGCTATTCAAGTAGTTTGGAATGGGGGCCAGTTGATGAAAATGATCCAAAGCAAGGGGCCGGGAAAAGAATGACTTGAAATATGAGCAATCATATTAAGAGCTTCAGATACAGTAAATACTACAGCAGGTCACCCTTGAAAAAGAGATCAATGATCTCAATGGGATTCACCTGCATAAATAAAGGTTTGAAATTAAATTAAATGACTACAACAGCATAGTGGAGTGCATATATTTTGTTTAATTAAATCAAACATAGCCCCAAGGCCTTTATAAATGGCAAGTTCAGAACTCAGTACATGTGAAGCTAATATAACCATCAACATCATTAGATTTAGATTAAATTATCTAATAATTCACACAAAATAGCAATTTAGGGCCATACACAAACAACAGTGCATATTATGGTATAATAACAATAAAGACAAGTGAGCCATACCACATCAATTGCTTAATTAAAAGCAAAAACAATTGTCAAAAGACTTGTATTAATTACCAAACCACAACACACAGCCTTTTAAAACTCAAACCTTTTTTGATTAACATAGTGATAACTGTATGCAACCAACTTGGCAGATATGTGCCATTTAATGAGAGAAATGGCATTTTTTCGATTTAGCAAGAGCAGGGAAGTCGGGAGTATACGTTGTCAGTGATGCAGATGCTGGTCGGAGAGGGATGCGCGATTATTAGTTTGTATGGCATTCATGTGTGAGAATGCCGATTTGCACGTGTAAGTCGAGCCGAACATTGTGAGGACAAAAAGTGCAAGACCCCTTGAATGAGGGAATTTCTCGTGGCTGACTTCATGAGTCCAGGACTTTTCAGAACCTGCCAGCTGAAATGACTGTCGCAGGTCATCTGATGACTGAATGTCAATGAGTTCAAGTTGTAAAGACGCCTCATTTAATGTCACAATCAGCTCCTTTGCTTTCAGTGCAAACTCCCCCTCTACATTCACAGAGAAAGGGTCCTTCACAAATCTCATCACTCTCCTTCACAAATCTCATCACAAACCTTGTGGCAAAGTTGGTTTTCAATGCGTCCATAAATCCAGTCATCACCTCGGTGATTTGTATACCTGCAGTGTTGGAAAATGGAGCATTTTGCCTGGACATAAATCCGCAAAAAAAAGTGTGAGCTTTTTTTGAAACGCATGGAGTCTCTCCACAAGTTGTGTAACCATTGTATCTCTGCCCTGCAGCTCCAAATTGAGTTGGTTCAGATCAGGCCCGGTTCCAGAACAAAATGACTAAGGGTGCATCTGAGATTAGAGAGGGTGCAGTGGTAAAGTGCTATTTTTATAAGTGGGGAGTGTACCTAACACCCTCTATGGGGGTCCTCACCTCCTCTGGGGAGGGTCCGGGGGCATGCTCCCCCGGGAAGATTTTTTTTTTAAATATTGAAGTTAAAAGCATCAATCTGGTGCACTTTGAGAGCAACATTAAGAGATCTATGGATCTATGTGCTCTTTGCTTGATTATGCCTTCCCAGTCCCTTATCACATAGCCTATAAGAGCATGGCGCCAGTTGTTGTAGCCAGTTGTGGTGAAGGCATCTGACTTACTTGAACCGAAATGTCTACAGGCATAGCAGAAGATGGCTTATTTTTTACATGAATATTCCAGCCAATCTCTGTTTTGAAACCATGAGCTGCAAAATGAGCGCCTTACCCCACTGTACAGGCGAGTTGGGTACTTTTTTAAATATACCTGGGCAGACTCTGTTTTGCAGAGGTCCTCTGGCACTTGCGGGCCGCCGAGGGGTGACGGTGTTTCGGGTAACGAAGACGGCTGTGGCTGCTCCACCTCTGTGGGCGAGGCGGGCAAAGCCGGCGAGTCGGGCAGGAGGATGTTAGTGTCCACGACAGTAACGTAATGTCCCCATGATCTGAACTGTTATTACCTGCAGTGTATGCTGGCGATAAGGGCTGGTTGTTTTAACCATTTTCTGATCCATCATTGACTGCTGTGTAAGCACCTTGCAGATGATGAATGTGCAGCGGCACAGGTCACGCGCACCTGACATAATAACGTTACTTACCGTTTAAATTGATCAAATAAATGCAGCAGACAATGCTATTCAACCACAATTACAATTTATTTTATTTCAACTATATTCTTCTTCTTCTTCTTCTTCTTCTTCTTCTTCTTCTTCTTCTTCTTCTTCTTCTTCTTCTTCTTCTTCTTCTTCTTCTTCTTCTTCTTCTTCTTATTATTATTACTACTATTACTACTATTGTTAGTAATAGTAGGCAAAATGTAATATTTTTCACTTTTAATTATTTATTTGTTTTACTTTAAATTTTTCAAATGAGAGTGCATAACGACTCAACTGTGGGTGCACCTGAGGGTGCACCCTTATGCACCCCCGTAGAACCGGGCCTGGTTCAGATGTTGGAAAATGTTGCTCAAAAAGCAAACAGCAGCGTAAAACTGAACGCCGGACTTGCACCCATTCACCGCGCTGTCTACGCTTCCAAAGGAAGGACGCTGCACGGCTGCCTTATCTACTGCATCTGGTGAGTGATTTAGCTAACAGTACAGGGCTTGGTTGAATTCTCGTACTTTTGGGTGTAACACAGCCACAGGAAGTATCAACTGGCGGGAACACGGTGTGGGCTTCTCTCGCATTGTTTAAGTACTTGTTAGAGGAAAATAACATGTTAACAGACTTTGACAATTACAGGTAAATTCGAATAATGCTGCCGTTTATTTTCTGAATTAAAGTTCCATTCGTTGGTGCGCCGTGGAACGGACTTTTTATTTTGGCGGAAGTATTACGATCATTTTTAAGTCAATTAAATCATTTTAAAATCTATATTATGAATAATTTATTTGTTTTTTAGTATGTAGCCATGTAATAAGCGGTATAATGTGCTGCTAGGTGGTCATTAGGCGGGGGGAGAATCCCCGCAGTGTGATCATGGAGCCCGCGGAGGGATCTAGATCTTAATAGCGACCACATTAAGTTTTCATTTGATTTACATCACTTAACTGCAGCACTTCTACGCTATGCAGTCAGGCAATGTGTGTTTCCCTCGCTTTTGTTAACTTTTACTGAGCGATAGTAGGCTACGAGGTGCAGATAGTTTTAAACAGACAGTGCTGTACTTTTTTCACTTGTTCGTGTTCACTGAAAGACATAGATTTATTTTTCACCCAGTTGCTGTTTTTGTCACCTTTCTTTTAGTCGTGTGACTCGGACACCACCCCACATTGAACGCCGCTAGAACCCTGCCACCACAGGCTGTCTCAGGCTTCCATCATAGGGAGAGGAGGGTGGCGCTTGGACGGCTGCTTTGTGCTACTACATCAGGTGAGACGCCATTTAGCTAACATTAGCGACCACATTACGTTATCAGATGTTGTTGATTAACGTCCCTTAAAGGTGGGGTATGTAATTTATTTCAGAAACACTTATTGTTATATTCCATGGAATGCTCTTAACATCCCGATAGCAATGCATATATGAAATGCTTTGACAATAAATACATACAAAATGTAAATCTGTGGAAGCCGTAGCGCTGTAAAAAGCACGACAAATCATTTTAGCCGGCCGGCTAAAATAGCTGTATGGCCTACCTGCCTGTCAGCCTGAGAGGGGTCTGCCTGCAGGCTCCACTCTCAGGACACCTCCACTCTCAGGACACCTCCACTCTCACGGAGGTGATGAGTCCGCTCACCATGCACTTTGGGTCGGCCTTGGGCAGGCCTTTTGAACCCCCCATCCTGGTTCTCATAATAGTTGACGTAGCCATTTTTCGCTCAAACCATGGAGGAATGTAACGGGGACTCTGCCCGCCTCACGAGTGCCTATTTTCGGACACTTTTTGTCACTTTTCCCCCTATTTTCCCCGGTTTTATTAATTTTTCTTCTTTTGGCTATTTCACCCGGTTCCTTCTTAAGGGGACATAGCCCGGTCTCGGGTGTCCCCCCACGGCCTGTGTCCAGCCGTTCCCCCCCTCCCCCACTCATCCATATATTAACCGATTTTGACAATTCTTGTTGCATTTCTGTCCTCTCGGTTCCAGGCTGAAACCTCCCCAGGTTTGTTTGTCCTTTTGTGTTCTAAATGTAATGTTCATAACATGTAGTTATATCCTCATACCTACTTACATATCTGATTTTATTAAGATATTACTGTGAGAAGTGCACAGAGGCATCTTGAAAAATCAGATGGTGAAGCACGCAAAAGCTGTCTAAATAAAAAATGCACTTATTTGTTTCACCAAGGATGATTTTATTTGACAGTTTTACATGGTTTGTTCTCTTTTGTGTTTCAGGTTTATTGCGAGTTCAACAGAGTGGTGGGGAAAAATCTCAAGGACAACTTCTTCGATGCACTTGACCGTTTCTCTCCGAGCCTGATGGACCTCTTTAGGAAGAAGAAGGGTGTCACTGGCCAATTTCTGTCTGAGATTTTAAGTCAGACAAAGGTGGGTTTACTTAACATCTGTCTACCCAATCTCTTTCCTCTCTCCTTGTTCCTCTTCTGTCCCTTTGACTTCCTTCTCATCTCTTCTTTTCTCTCATTTGCTGCTCTTGTCCTGTCAATTTAATTGCATCTCTTCATGTGTCATTGTTTCATCTTTTCCCTTGTTCATTTTGCTTTGCTCTCTTGTTTTGTTTCCTATTCTATTCTTTGGTCAAGAAGAATTTATGTTCTCTCCCTTTTCTATTCTCTCCCATCATGTCATCTCCTTTTGTCCTCTCCTTTACTTTCAACTATATTTGAAATCAAGTCATTGTGTAGAGTTTGTAGAATGTATTTGATGAATGTATGACCATTCTTTGTTATCTCCACTATATTCCAGACCACTGAGCCAACAGACATCAGATGCCTTTGTGTTCGGGGACTGCCAATCATCTTGGGGGATGAGATGAGCCTTCTGCCTTCTTCAAGACCTGCACCGTAAGTAACTTTAACCCTTGTGTTATGTTCACATTTTGAACCCTTTGGTAATGTTCGGGTCAAACTGACCCGGGACATTATTCAGGGTTTAAATAAAATACGGAACTAAATGTAATTTACACAATTCCTTATATATATATATATATATATATATATATTGTCTAACTAATTCACCAACAATATAAATGAAATATGATTTGGTTTTTTAAATACTCTTTTCTATATAACATTTAACAATGTAAGTGTCCATACAAATGTAATTTATGTAAGAAAAAATACACTCTAAGAAAAACTAGGTTTACATGTTCATGCTTTTCTAGGAAAAATCCAAATGAAACATTTTTTCATTAATGTTATTTTTTGTAATCTTTGTCTTATGATAATCAAAGCCTTCGAGGAAATATAGCAATTGAAACACAAGAATCACACATCCAAATGGATTTGGCTTCGAAATATATATAGATGATGAAACATCCATATAAATGACGGAACAGATATAAACACAAAGCAAATCCAAACAATTAACAGTCACTGTTCATAAAATACAGTAAATCCAAAAAATACATATATTTTGGCCATTTTGCTGGTAGATAATTTTAGTTCTGCACTATACACTGTAATGTGAGGTTATGTGTCTGTTTAGTCCTTCCTCCGGCGTGCAGGTACGAGGGGGACAGTTAGAGAAAATGTTTATAATGTTCTGGAATAGTTTTGTGCACACACTACAAAGGGTAAAGATCAAGGGAGTGTCTGTGTGTGTCCTTCATAATAAATAAGCCTGATAGCCTGATAGGTGAATAATGAAGATTGTCTGCATCAAATGTTCACAAATTCATGGCAGCCAAGCTACATACAAAACCATATTTGGTGCACAATTTGTAACTAGTACTTGAAATGTACAGATCCACGTAAGGCCAATTTAAGGCTCAGATTGTCCTTTTATTTATTACTTTTGGTTTTTATGTTGTATGATGCTTTTCATTATAAACGGTGGAAGCTACTTTTTGGTGGACGATGTAGAATTATATGTCAATCTCTCTGTTAGGATGCGGCTGATAAGGAGGTGTACGGTGAAACTCCACTGGGAATCCTCTGTGTCGGAGAAAATCCGAAAAGTTCTGAAAAGTTGGCTACTTCAATATTGCATTTTGTTGTTGCATGTTTGCACTGTTTGACCTCTTGTTGGCATTTCCATTTGTGTTTTATTCTATAAACTACTGACAACATCTCTCCCAAACTCCAAACAAAGAAGTCATTTAGAGCATTTATTTGCAGAAAATACTTTTCTGGTCAGAATAACAGAGAAAATTCTGTGTTTTCAAACCTCAAATAATGCAAAGAAAACAAGTTCTTCATTATTAAACGACACAATACTAATGTTTTAACTTAGGAAGAGCTCAGGAATCAATATTTGATGGAATAACCCAGATGTTTCAATAACCGCTTTCAATGCGTCTTGGTTGCTCGCCACCAGTCTGTCACATTGTTGCTGAAAGACTTTATGTTTTTACAAACAGTAAAACGAGAGAAAGTTATCATTTTAAAGAGGTCTCTTAATTTTTTCAGAGCGATATATATCTGTTTATATATATATATATAGAGAGATTGCTATGGTTTAATGTGAAAATGTATGGTACAATATTTTTGCTACAGTTTTTATAGGATGCTCAATTTCATTGTATCCAAGTTTTAATAAAAGGTACAACTTTATTTTTGTGTCTTTTTCTTTTTTGTAAATACGTAATGTAACCACTTTCAGCTAAAAATTCTAAGTTATATAATTGGGCAAAGCAATTGATATTACACAATATTTTAAGTAAAATCAACTTCACATGAAGTACATTGTACTTCAAAATAACAATTCCAGTCCTTGAATAACTTAAGTTAAATTCACTCAAGTTTTCCTAATGTGTTACTTAAAAAAATAGAAAGTGGTTGACTTAAAAATGTAAGTAAAATCAACTTGACATGAAGTGCATTGTACTTCAAATAACAATTAAAGTCCTTGATTAATTTAAGTTTAATTTACTCAAGTTTTCATAATGCTTTACTTAAATTTTTAAAGGCAACCACTTTCCTCTATTTTTTTAAGTAGATTCAACTTATCGGGGCTTACAGTGTGTCTGCCTGTGGTGTAATTGTGTGTGTCTGTGGTGTGTGTGTCTGTCTGTGATGTGTGTGTGTCTGCCTGTGGTGTAATTGTGTGTGTGTGTGTGTGTGTGTGTCTGCGGTGTGTGTGTGTCTGCCTGTGGTGTAATTGTGTGTCTGTGGTATGTTGGTGTGTCTGTGATGTGTGTGTGTCTGCCTGTGGTGTAATTGTGTGTCTGTGGTATGTTGGTGTGTGTCTGTGGTATGTTGGTGTGTCTGTGTCTGTGTCTGCGGTGTGTGTCTGTCTGTGATGTGTGTGTGTCTGCCTGTGGTGTAATTGTGTGTCTGTGCTGTGTGTGTGTGTGTGTGTGTGTGTGTGTGTGTGTGTGTGTGTGTGTGTGTGTGTGTGTGTGTGTGTGTGTGTGTGTGTGTGTGTGTGTGTGTGTGTGTGTGTGTGTGTGTGTGTCTGCCTGTGGTGTAATTGTGTGTCTGTGGTATGTTGGTGTGTCTGTGATGGGTGTGTGTCTGCCTGTGGTATGTTGGTGTGTCTGTGGTATGTTGGTGTGTGTGTCTGTGGTATGTTGGTGTGTCTGCGGTGTGTTGGTGTGTGTGTATGTGTGTCTGTCTGTGATGTGTGTGTCTGTGGTATGTTGGTGTGTGTGTGTCTGTGGTGTGTGTGTCTGCGTGGCGTATAACTTTTTTTTTTTTTAAATCATGTATATTACTTTTTTCTCAGGTACCTGGCAACCGGTGACTCGTACAGGACCATAGCATTCAGCTATCGGGTCGGGCATACAACAGTCGCTGTCATCGTCAAGGAGGTTGCGGGTGCCATCTGGACCGCGCTGGTCGAGGAGACCATGCCGGTACCACAGACGGAGGACTGGAGAGCCATCGCTGCTGGGTTCCAGGAGCGCTGGAACTTTCCAAATTGCGTTGGTGCCATTGATGGGAAGCACGTGGTGATCCAGGCTCCGGCAAATTCTGGGTCTCTGTACTTCAACTACAAGTCCACCCACTCCTTGGTACTACTCGCTGTAGTGAATGCCCAGTACCTCTTCAGGGTAGTGGATGTCGGAGGTTTTGGAAGGAGCAGCGACGGTGGAAGCCTGCGGAATTCCGCTTTTGGAGAGAGCCTCCGAGATGGCAGTCTGCAGCTACCACCTGACACCGTCATCCCAGGAGGAGAGCGGCTCGGCCTTCTTCCCCATGTGTTCGTTGGAGATGAGGCTTTTCTGCTGCTGGACAACCTGCTGCGTCCGTTCCCTGGACGTCAGCTCACAGGAGGCTGTTCAACTACCGCCTCGGCCAGGTTGGTGGTTGAATGTGCGTTTGGCATCCTCTCATCTCAGTGGAGAATGTTCCGGCGTGTCATCACCACTAGCCCGGAGGTAACAGAGTTGTGTGTGAAGGCCACCTGTGTGTTGCACAACTTCCTCCGCAGGAAGACAATAGGAAGGTCATCATGCACACCTGTCGTCGCAAAGTCGAGTGATGAAGCTCCAACCCTGCGCGATGCACCTATGATGGGCTCAAACAACGCCACACGCCGATCCATCCAACTGCGGGAGACCTTCTGCTCCTATCTGAATGAGGAGGGTGTAGTGTCATGGCAGCATAACGTGGTGTAGGGTCACCATGGCTCCTCCAAACCAAAAGCTCTTTTAAGAGCTACCCATTTTCTTTAAAGAGCAAATATTCCAAATGACCCATTTTAAAATCAAACATTGCTAATAAACATGTTTCTTGAATTGATATTATTATATTATGATATGACTAACAACCTTTTTCTTTCAGCCCTGTTTTTCCTGATAAACCACTCATAATTTCAATATGTTTTCACATGACCAATTACAGAAGAAAGCACATTATATACCGACATACATGAAGCTTCTGGTATGTTGCAACTGACAAACCACATGAACAAGTGAAGACACAGTATAGCCATAACATACTTGAGATAATGTTTTATTTGGTGAATTTGAGTGAAGTGTGTGTGATGAGTGTAAAAAAATGTAATGTGGATCAGTACGTGTGAAAAAATTATACATTGTTCTCCTGGTCCACCTCAAAAATGAGCTGGTGTACCCCGAGGCGGACTCTTGCCCTCTGTGCCTTTGTCATCTGCCTCATGGTGGGCAAGAGGCTCTTGAAGAATTGAAAGTCCTCGTCCTCCTCCACCACTGGTGGGGTTGGCAGGGCAATTGGTCACAGCAGACTTCTTTCATCTTTTCTTGCAGACGTTCTCTAATGAAATGAAATGAAATAATAAAGTTAATAAATAATAAAGTGAATTTCTTTAATTTACTAAATTATTCCTCCATTAATGAATGCTATTTTTATGCTACATTCCATGCTGGCTAAATATACTGTCTATGCTTGATAGCTGTGAATCAAATCAAGTTTTATTTATATAGCACATTTATAAACGATTTTTGGTCGAGCCAAAGTGCTGTACATATAATAAAATTAGCCTACAGTAGAGACACTTTACAGCAAATACAACAACACAGATTGTTCAGAATATCAGTATGAGAAAAACGACACCCTCTGCATGTATTATATGTTATATATTATGCTTATACTTATATTATATATAATATTTTTTTATTATTATATTAATATATATTATATGTTATCCTACATTACTAGCTGGCTAAATATACTGTGTATGCTTGATAGCTGTGCATGTATTATATGTTATGTTATATATTATGCTTATACTTATTATAATATTTTTTTTATTATATTAATATATATGATATTGTAGTGCCGAGAGATATGGGAGTCGGAGGCGATGCATCGAAGGTGGTCACCACAATATGTTATTATGCTACATTACTAGCTGTCTGTTTAATGCTAAAACGAAGTAAACTGGATATAAACTCTCCAAACAGTTGAAAACCTACCAGTTTCACCAACTGTCTCTGCCACCTCCCGCCATGCCTGGTTCCTCCGGTTTAGGTCCCGGTAGGTGAACAGAGTACAGTCATACAAGACTGGGACATTTGCCACGGAAATGATTAATTTGTCCTCCATTTTCTGACATAAGGAAAATAGTCGAGACCTGCATACACGCGGTTTGATTGGCTAGCGCTTGTAATGACGGGAATTCAAAAACGGGATTTGATTGGCTGACGCCAGCTTCGAGCAAGCCTCGAGCCTCAAAAGTTGAACATTGTTGAACTTTTGACGCCGATAGACGCTCGCGAGGCTTGCAACGCCTTGTCATGCTACCCACAATGCAGTTCGGCGAATTTTGAAAATATCCTACGTCACCCCATTCAAATGAATGGGCGAAGCGTTGGAAGCCTTTTTTGACGCCTGTAGTGTGTACGGGCCGTAAAGGTGTGGAAATTCTCTCGCGTTATAATATCAGCGCGGCCGCGGTCAGATCAAAATGCCTGCGAATGCAATTTGAACAGACCTACAGCCAATCAGAGCAACGAAACATTGGGCGCATTACTGCATTATGCATTACTGATAGGCCTACGTCACGTTCACAGTGAAAAGTCCCCAAACTCGTGCAGAGTAAATTGCAGCAGACAGACAGCAGAACTTCTAGAATTAATTGTATATTTCGGATGGATAGATTTGTTCTTAAACGCCCTCGCATTGAGGTACAAGTCGAACAGGTGCCAGAGTCACACGACCCACTTGAAGAGTGAATAGTGAGTTTTGAATATATTTTGTAATAATGGGTCATTTGAAAAAGTGTTTTGTATGACAAGAGAGACACAGGCCACCTGTTGGGTGCTGCGTCTGTCTCTCTCTGTTTACCTCTGTCTGTCTGTCTGTCTGTCTGTCTGTCTGTCTGTCTGTCTGTCTGTCTCTCGCTCTCTCGCTCTCTCTCTCCGTGTCAATTCTATATGCCAACTTTTCTTGTTTCTGCCGCTGCGTAGCATGTTGTAACAACGTGGAATTAGCAGAATAGGCTATTGTATTGTTTAACTCACACCTGTTGCTCTCGATGTAATTTAGCTGATAAAAGGAGACTAATAAAAACTAATAAAAGCCTCATGCGTGGCGTTTCACTGTCAAGGGGTGCGATATAGCGTGTATGTAATTACATTACAAATACTGACTTGAGCCCCACCACTGTATGGGTTAGCCCTACCATAGATTACCCAACAAAAATACTCTGGCGCCGCCACTGCTGCTAGGCTACAACCATAGAGGCTACAACGTTAGTTAGTCATAGTACTGTACTTGAGCCTTTAGCTTTAGCCGTGTTCGTGGTGATTGTGCCTTTTTGGGAATATTGTTACAAATACCAGACAATTAAAATGTCGTGCTGTGTGCTTGAATGTACTAACAGAACTTCCAAGAAGTCTAAAATGATAATATTATACATGTTAACCCCGTTCGCAGGTGTTTGTGTGCTTGGTAGCTTAGCTTGTTACTTATTAGCCAGCTAAGGACATAACCCTTTATGCATACATATACATTTTAGTTTATGATTCAGCCTTGGGTAAGACTTTTATAGTCTATGGCTATGACGCCCATAATGCTAAACGGGAGCAAATGTTAATAGGGGACCCAATTATCCCAGTGGTGGCCGCCGGAGCTAACGGAGCCGCAGGGGGCTAGCTCCGGGACGCCGGCTGGAGCTAGCCCACTGCGGCTCAATTAGGTCCGGGCGGTGGAGTCCGTCTTTTCTCAACGTGTGAATGACAAGCATTAAGAATAACAAAATATAGCTAATTCTCTTGCAGATTGTCTCATTTGATTATGAATGTAACGTTTATATAGGGGAACTACACTGTTAGCAGTAACTTGGTATGCATGTATTTCATGTTAGCTTATCTTCTTAGCCTGAGCTAGCTCTGTTTACTTCCAGTTAAGAGGCAGCAGGTTCCGCCTCGGCTCCGCCTCTTTGCCCTTATTTGGAGCAGGCGGGATTAGACTCTGACGTCACAGTCGAGCCGTTAGTGGCCGACTCCGCCTACTAAGGGCTTCAGGGCAACTCTGCAGAATCCTATGGGTGACGTCACGGACACTACGTCCATTTATATATACAGTCTATGGTTCGGCCCGACATCGCAGGGGCCCCATCTGTTACAAGCATGTGAATACGATCCAATCTCAATTTGTGCTCCTTGAAAAACGAAACCACTTTGTGGAACATCACCTCACCGGTCGTGTGTCCATCCAAAGGAATTAATCCAAGTAGATCCTCCCGAAAGCACTCACCATCAAATAATCTAACATAGAGGCACAGCTGTGCAACATCGCTGCTGTCAGTGGATTCATCAATAGCTAGCGACATAACCTCCGGCTTTCACAGTTTGTCCAAGAGAATCTCAAAAACGTCCGATGCAAGGGTCTCCACTCTCCTTGATGTTGACGTGTCAGAAATCGGAATGTTCTTAATTGAGTCAATAACGCTTTTTCTGATTTTCTCATCTGCAACCACTTCCTCAATTGATGCAAGCATACACTCTTTGACTGTCTCTGCGTCCGTAAAAGGCCTTTTATTTTTTCCTAATATCCAGGCCACTTGGACGCTGCGGTAGCTCTCTCTTGGTCAGTTCAAGCCTGAAACAGGGAGCTACGTCTTTGGTCATAGCACGAAGTTAGCCCCAAAATCTTCTGGCGGCGAGCATCAGAGCCCGCTGGAAAAGTGGCATCAAAGTTGGCGTAAGCTGTCTTAAAATGCCTTCTCAAGTTGTACTCTTTACACACCGATAAACACTCATTGCAGATTAAACACACGGGCCTCCCACTGACATTTACACACAAGTACTTCTCTTTCCACTCGCTGTTGAATTGCCGGTTTTCAGTGTCAACCTTTCGTTTTTTTAACGTAGAAAGAGACATTTTTATATTCAACTATGCTGAGCAGGTTTGATTAATCGTTCCATTGGCGCGAAACCGTCGAAGGTGCGTGAGCTTGTAGTGAAGGGCAGCGCAAGCCGCGAGGACGCGCGCAGAGACGGACGACAGTAGTTGGTATAGGTGGGTTCGAAACCCGAGCCCGCCAAAGTTTTCAGGCAATGTCTTCCCCTCTATCTCTCAATGTAACACCCTCTGAGGAATAAAGGCACTCTGGTTTTTTATTAAACTTTCTTTGTTTTTTTTTTTACTTTTTAACATTATACTCAAAGGGCCAGTAAATATCACCCGGGGGCCGGATTTGGCCCGCGGGCCGCCAGTTGAATAGCCCTGTACAGTATGCCAAAAAAGATGTATCTTCAGTCTGGATCAAAATGGTGGACTTAATGACAATGCCTTCCCTAGAACTAGAACCACATACAAAAAAGTGATTCCACAAATAAGAAAAACATCTAGGGTTTGCAATGCTTACCCTGGAGAAAATAAATGGTATGTTTTAGAATAGTACATTGTGTGAACTCAGACTGATTATAATAATAATAATAATAATAATAATAATAATAATAATAATAATAATAATAATAATAATAATAATAATAATAATAATAATGATAATGATAATTTATTTGTATAGCACCTTTCATACAACAAGTGCAGTCCATAGTACTTCACATAGACATTTCACAGAAAATCACACAGAACACAGATACCAGTAAAATGCATAAAAACAAACTAAAAATGGCATAGAGTAGACATATATAGAATTGAATTATTGATCAATAGTCTTTAGGGTTCTGTTCTTACATTTGTTTGCTATTAAATAAAATATCCTATCTTTTTTAGACAGGATTTTCACGCACTGCTGTACAAATCTGCACATTTCACAATTATATGGTTAATGGGAGGAACGGCCCCCCTGATCTGAACCGGAGTGGTGGTTTGTTACTGGACTTCTGTGCTAGTCATGGATTGGCCATAACAAACACCATGTTCGAACATAAGGATGCTCATAAGTGTACGTGGTACCAGAGCACCCTAGGCAGAAGGTCCATGATCGATTTCGTTATCGTATCA